>NC_137133.1:14242580-14307580 GCF_949319135.1 Squalius cephalus
GTGTTAATATAGTGTGAACATTGAGAGAAATATGGAGAGAAAGCATTAGTGTCAAGTACACGGTTCTCATTCTGATTCACAAGCAATCTTATTCAACCTGCAATATATTAAAATATTCCATCGCTGGAAGTAAGTGATGAGTCTTTGTGAACCTTTTTGAATGATACATTAAAAGGATCAGCTTATAAGAGTCATAAAAGGTTCATAAAACTGGTTGCGCTGAATGATGATTCACTAAAGAGTGCCGGTTCATATAAAAAATGATGATAAACAAACTTTGGGTCAAATATGGGCAAACCCAGCCGTTGGGTTACATTTTTTAACCCAATGTTTGGGTTCGTCCATATTTGATCCAAAATTGGGTTAAAACAACCCAGCATTTTTTAGAGTGTATGAGTCATGTGTTCGTAAAACAGACTACACTGGTTGTGCTGAGTGTTTCTGATTCACTAAAGTGAACCGGATCATAAAAGTAATTTGTTTCCGAGTCAAGACTGCAGTGGTTGCACTGTATTTTTTTTTTTTTTTTTTTTTTTCATTAAAAATAACTGGTTCATAACAGTCATTTGTTTCTGAATCATACTACACTGGTCACACTGTAAGCTTATGATTACCAAAAACGAACAAGAGTCATTTGCAGTCTGAGAAAGAAAACTCAATGAAAAGATTACCTTTCTTGTATCTATATCTTAGTATACTACACACCATTTTAATGTCATAACATTAAATTTGGACTACAAAATATTTTACCTTGGGGCAGATTCAACAGTGTGCAGTAAACACTGGCAAATTGTATTGACCAAATGAGTTTAAGAATCAATATTGCGTTCTTTCAAAAACATATCGCAATATTAGAAAATCTGTATTTTTCTCCAGCTCTATTCGAGAATCAATGAATGCGAACTGATCCAGTAGAGGAGTTTTTAATCTCTAAAGCCAGAGCAACTCGTAAAGTCAGAGCAGTTCTAAGCGCTGCATCCAGCTAACGCAACTACAGAGATGAGAGGAAATACTATTATCCATATTTCTCTCATACTTGAAATATATCCTGGGTCTTTGCCAGGGGCAGTTCTTATCTCTTGAAAAATCTGCTCAGAGCCAAAAACATTCCCATACGTGAATACAGTTTGTAAAAGGGATTACTTAGAACACTTTGGAGAAAAGCAACTCTCAGGATTGCTTTGACACTGGATGCCGGCCAAGGGGAAAAAAGGGCCGAGGGTGGATGGATAGAGAGAAAGAGAGAGAGAAAACGCACTAAAACTTTCATGATGCCTGACAGTGTGAGGCAGTTTCCAAAACTGTTACTGCGCAAACTGATTACAAAGTAATGATTATTTGTCTGTGATATCTAATTGAAATAATTGCAGCTAATTAGCTCAAAAGACTGGCAGGAGACTGGTGACACGTGGCATTGTAGCGTTGTAAAATCATTCTGTAGCCGCATCTCTGAAATAAAACTATTGGCGCCTCCGGGATTCATAAAAACACAACAACTAATTTGCCATTTAACTGCCGTAATAAATTGCTATGTTTGCAGCCAGCTGAGTGTTGCACTTTTTAAGAAAGCTTTTTTTTTTTTTTTTTTTTTTTAGTTATTTTGTTAAATTAGTAATAGCTTTGTGAGCAAGCTCCATTTAATGGCATTTAACAGAGCCAGCGATTTTGCTTTAGAGGCTAAGTAGGTGCAGGCAAATTGCTTTTTTATAATTTCAGAGGATTTAAACTTAAACAATTGTCCATTAATTTCCTCAGAATTTCCATATTCAAAAAAGAAAGAGCCTGAATCCACCAACTTTTCTCTTTAATTAGTTAAGCGGAGGGGAAAAAAAGCACAACGACCTTTGCGTGACCTGTCCACGTTTATGCATTTAAAGTCAGAGGTCTTCAGAGATGCCCATCAGAGCATTATTAGCATATCATAACTGAATAATCAGGGCGTTTCGGTGAGACTCGACACCGCTCAGCGCCTGACACAGAGAGAATCAAATACTCAGGGTACACCGGCTAAAACTTCTCACGAATGAGAGTTACACTTCATCAAGAATTAATGTTGATCTGCGGCAGGTACTGCATATATTGGGCATTAAAGTTGAAGTCTGTCGTTTCTGCACCACTGGCTTCACCAAACGCAACTGAAAAAAAAAGAAAAAAAAAAAAAAAAAAAAAAGATGATTTTCCAGACAACACATCCCCAAATTCACACTGCTGGCTGAGAACCAGTTCATAAGAGCCATTTGATTGTAAATTGGATCAATGTTTCACTATATGTTTTTAGTTAACTAGAGATTAACTAGATTTGTTTAAATTGTCTGTGAATCAGACACGATGAATGTTAACGCGTTCAGTCTGTGTAGAAAACGCAATAGGAGTGTTTTTCTTACCTCACATATGCAGTTTTTATCGCATTAGATTCAATTCGGACTGCCAAACAAGGTAAAATATGTTTTTTACTATCAGAATGTAAATTCAGTTTCAAGACAGTAAATACTGGTATACTATATTGATCGAATGATTTTAAGAATCAATATTGTGATTTTTCAAAGACATACCACCAAATTCACACTACTGGCTGAGAAGTTTACATGTCGGGATGCTCAAACAAAAAGCACCAGTTTCAACGCTTAACGCACGAAAGGCTTACATTGTCTCTGCACATTAAACTGGGGTAGGAGAAAGTATTTTGACACAAAAATGGAGATTATTTAATCACCCTCAAGTCAAAACCTCTATGACCTCAAATACATATTGTGACAAATATTGTGACATAATTTTAAGACAAATACACCAATTGTGTAGCATAATGATTCTTAATGCACCATACATAAATGCTAATAAATCAATGTAAAATGTATCAATAACCAATACATTTGTGTGTGTGTGTGTGTGTTTTGTTTTGTTTTTTGGTCACTTTTGAAGCTCAACACCTTCCATTTGCATACATTTTATTAATTTGTTTTTGGGAAAAAAACATTCCTCTAAACATCTTCTACTGTGTTCTACATAATATTTAGAAGAAAATTACACATTCAGGTGAACAGTCCCATTAAAATTGTAAAAACCTTAAAGGAATAGTTCACCCAAAAATCCCATAATTTACTCACCCTCAAGCCATCCTAGGTGTGTAAAACTTTCTCCTTTCACACGAATACATTTGGAGTTATATTAACTAATATCCTGGCTCTTCCAATTTAAATTTTTGAGTGAACATCTCAGTTTCTGATGTAACCCTCATTCCCTGAAGGAGGGAACGGAGACGAACGGCGAGACCCCAATACTTCAGTATCGACGTAACATTGAATGTGACTGACTGAATGTGAATTGTTCCTTTAAAAAACAAGTGTTGACGCTCAAAATCATCGCAGCCTATGAATGAATGTCATTCGATACATTAAAATATCTGAATATGAATACAATTCCCCATGGGAAAACAGCTAAAATTGTCGACCGCCCGGCATCAATCCGACCTACCCTCGTCCTTGAAGACACACGCAGCATGAGAACAAGTGAGAAGAGTCTCAGTCAGAAGCACAGAGTTGTGGATCCATTAATGTAAAGCCAGGCAGGCAGGGCTGTAATTTATGAGCTCTGCAGGCATTGCTTCCTCTGGCTCTCGCTCCTCGGGCTCACTGGCCCACCGCCACAAGACACCCTCCTCTTCCCAAAGGCCCTCAGAAAACAGCTCAACCCCACACATCAAGAAAGACAGGCTGCCACATGTCTCCCTCACTGTTCTAGGCCTTTGCGATTGCCAATTTCGGCTTTGCGTGATGTGCTTTTTTAATTCGTTTGATCTCTGGCATTGCTTTTTTGGTTGATTTTGGGGGTTTTCTAAAGGTGTTCCGATTCATTTGATTTCTCATACTGATTGCAAATCAAATCTTACAATATTTATGAATCATGAATTTTGGTCTATAATATAATAATAATAAAGAAAACTGATTCCTTCAAACTCTCCCTCTTTCACCCATTGGCCAGACAAACAAATAGTCCAGCCTCAAAGTCATGTTGTTTAGCCCATTCAAAGGAATTATTGCAATTTCATTAATGCCACAGTGGTGCAGAAATTACTCATTTCACTTCACTTTCAAGGATGCACCATGAACAAATCAAATTCAAATGTCTTCATTTGCAAAGATTCTCACTTTAAAAAACTGCTTGTCGTAGTCTTTTCTTTTCTGATGATTAGGAAGGACTCCAAGAGGTTGCTTGGCAAGCAGATGTGAAGGACTTTTAATACAGCACATTTAATACGAATCTATCTCGCTCTCGTCGTTCGCGTGCCAATCATTACTTCTACGAGCGCCAATTGTGGTACCCTTGTCTATGGTTTCCATCCCCTGCTCTTCATGATATTCTCTCTATAATGTGGTAGTTATAGGCCTGATGAGACGTCTAACTGTGAGTGACTGGCTGCCCTAGCTAATTTTCCAGACGGCTTATTTACAAACAAAGCGGCTGGGCAGACGGCACACAAAGACAGCCCACGGAGGGCTCCAGAGATCCTGCGGAAGCGAGAGGGAGATTTGGCAGACGAAGAACCTCTCTCTCCCTCTTTTTCTCAAGCGCTCACTCCCTCCCTCCATTTCCCTGCAGGCTAATTGAGCTGAGCCATGCCAGGGAAGAGAGGGTGCCCTCATGACCGCAGTGTGTGAGTCTGTGTGTGTCTGTGTTTCTGTGAGAGAGAGAGAGAGAGAGAGAGGAGTGTGTTGGAAAGAAGAGAGATATAAAGACGCTTGCCAGACTGGCTCTACCAGAGCTTGCAAGGAAGGAATGAACAGATGTGCCTGCTGTAACTTTAGACAGATAAAGATATGTTTGGTGCAGAGAGGAAATTACACGCCAAACTATGTTGCAAAAACAGCTGGGCTGAGAGTTGGAGGGCTATCTGGTCTAATGGCGGTTGAGATGGGGGAAAAAAAGATTTACATTCACAAAATATATGTAAATTATATTCACAAAACAATTTAAATGTATTTTAATTGTATTTTAATTCAGCTGTATATTGTTTAATATAATATAATATAATATAATATAATATAATATAATATAATATAATATAATATAATATAATATAATATAATATAATATAATATAATATAATATAATATAATATAATATAATATAATATAATATAATATAATATAATATAAAAATCTTGCACAGTTAGAATGTAAATCTCCATTACACTATATATTCAATATAACTTTTTGGCTGTTGCCGACAATATATGTGTGTAAATATATTCACAAAACTAATTAAATGTATTTTAATTATATTTTAATTCAGCTGTATATTGTTTATAATAATGTAATGTAATGTAATACAATATAATATAAAAATCTTGCACAGTTAGAATGTAAATCTCCTTTAGACCAAGTATATACTATATAACTTTTCGGCTGTTGTTCACACAATAATAATAATAAACAAATTTACATACATAAAATGCGGCTCATAAACAAGATCACATCCAAAAAAATTACATACTAAAATGTCAATGACAACATCACATCTAATACATATAAAATACATCAAAAAATATAAGATGCACAACACATTAAGTATAAAATACTAAACATAATTCATAGAAAAATAGTTAAATGCTAAGGTAAAAATATACATATTGAATATTCTTTTTAAAATAATGACAGAAATGGCTTTTTTCCAAATGAAATTTTGGAGCATAATTTGCAAAATTGGCCATTTTCAAAGCTACTGTATGATGTAATGATATGGTCTCAGAAAATATGGAAGCACACACACACACACACACACAAAAAACACTTAGTAATCTCATTTTGTGAAGATAAAATTCATACAGGTTCAGATTAGGTTGAGTATATTACACATTTCTTTTCTCCTTATGCTTCTAACTTCTACATCTAACACTAAAAATCCAATCTGTATACAAGCAGACAGACACTTCGCTTTTATTCATCTGAAGACTACAGGTCCACTATTGATCTTTAAATTCGTGACTCATAGAGATTCAAACATAGGAATAAAAATCTATCAGCTTCCCCGCTTACTCTCTTTTCCCCCTCGTACTCAGAATGTCTGATATTCCCTATTTGATCCGGGCCATTAGCACAGCATAAAAATACAGTGAAGCAGTACTTCACAGAGTTTTGAAAAAAGCTCAGAGACCAGATATAAGTCAGGCATGTCTGTGGCAGTGACCTGCAGGTCCCTTTTGTTCAGGCTGGTGAGCAAAAATGAGTATAACCAATCGGAAGCCTTTAATTTGTTCCTCTGTTGGTAATTGTGTCTAATTGTCAGGATATGGTGTAATATAGGGAGAAAAAGAGTAATTTCTTTCTTCTGCTGAACACAAAAGATGATATTTTGAAGAATGTCAATAACCAGTTTGGGCACCATGGGAAATCTGATAACCCAAATTCATTTAAATTTCTTCTTTTGTGTTCAACAGAGCAAAATAAATTTGAAAATTAAACTTGAGGGCGAGTAAATGACTGAATTTTCATTTTTGGGTGAACTGTCCCTTTAACTTTTTCCCTGCCAGCGTTTTTTTTTAAATAAATTTGTTTAGTTGTCAGCCACCACCAGTGTTTTTAATCATTTTCACCAAATTTTCTAATTTCCAGAATACTTTGTTGTATGAATATCTGAACATGCAGTATATCAATAGAAAGAACAGACCCTCTGCTTTTTATCAACACTTGAATGTGGGTAAAGCAACATTTTGAGCAAAAAGCTGAGAAAATCCTGTTTTTGTAAAAAACTACATCCAGATCGGATTCAGAACGATGATCAAAACATAGATGAGTAGATCGAGTCCATCAACACCCCTAATGCTTGAGCGGTCCTATAGCTCGTCCTGGGTCGACATTTCATTCAGTAACATTAGGCAGTTTTGATTTATATGCCATTTAATGTTGATGATCGTGTCATATGCATATGATTGATATCGCTTGTTTCTGCATTTTCTTCGCATGTGTTTTGATCTGGAGATCATCTACTCTTTCAGAATATGCATAAGCTACCGCATAACGGTGAAAACACGGAAAGCTGGAAATTTCCGTCAACGGCGGGGAAAGAGTTAAGCTTCAGAATGCAGAATGTGTTCTTAAAAAGCACTGTATTTTGTCTGTTTTCCAGTGGGAACTTCTAAATATATTCCTAAATCAAGATCTATTTACTTAACTGAATAATTTACAAATATAAGCTATATAATACAAGCAGATAATTTTGAATTCTTTTATTTATTTTATTTTTCTTACACCATTACACCATCTAACAAACAAACAAAATTCTCTAGAAATAGGTCTACAAGAGGTTAAAAGCCATTATATATGTTCTCTAAAGTCTCATTATCTTACACATATATAATATTAGTTTATCCATGAAACTCTAGAGGGCGCAGGCTGATAGGTCCTTTACATGCAATCTGCAAGAAATCACATCATTACCACATGGCTTAGTAAGCACTCAAATTGAGCCATTAGCCGCGTTTCCACTGTCGGGCCAGTGCGAGCCAGGGCTTTAAACGGGCCGTGCCGGGCTAATAGCACCGGGCTTGTGTTTCCACTGTCGGGCCAGAAGCTCCACAGCGCTTCACTAAAACACGCCCGTAACACGCCTCTCTGGAACAACGTCACACTAACCCATCATTTCAAAAACAAATGGAAATTTTATCAGAAAACTAATCAGAAATCACTGGAAACAGCGCTGAAAACAAACATGATAAAAGCGGCCGTTTGCTGGCATTTGTGTTGTTTACTTGAATATTTAAAAAAC
The DNA here is from genome assembly GCF_949319135.1 of Squalius cephalus. Taxonomy (NCBI): domain Eukaryota; kingdom Metazoa; phylum Chordata; class Actinopteri; order Cypriniformes; family Leuciscidae; genus Squalius; species Squalius cephalus. The sequence continues at coordinate 14,250,342 of NC_137133.1, forward strand.
CAAGCATCGATGTTTTACCACAGGTTTACAATAAAAAGTGATACATTGATCATAATGAATTAATTTATGTCAAAACTGCACATTAGTCACTCAGAAATAAATTACCGTTAGGTCTATTTCACAAAAGAAAGAGGACACACTTACTTCTTCAGTCGCGTCTGTTTCTGTTTATCTGGTAGTTACAGGACATATTTACATCACATTTAGAAAGAATGATAATTTCTACAAATATATGCCACCAAAAATACGACCTGAGGAGCTTTAGCACTCTCTCGACTCCCATACAGATATTTTCAGTAAGAGAAACAGAGGAAGCTCCCGAAAAAAAAAGTTGCTTTATTTTATGATAGTCCGGTATAAAGAGACGAGACGTAGGCTACTGACAGATAAAATAAAAACATGACTGTGATAGCCTTTATGATTGGTCTGATTTCTTCAAGCGTTCACTATGTTTTTTTACTATGCGTATCTTCAAGCGTTTACTATGTTTACTATGGTAATGGTTAGCGCGCATAGTCTTTTGCATCACAAACAGAAGGCATTCAAACATGAACGCGAGTTAAATTATTTTAAAAGTCTTTAATGCTGACAGAATCATCCGGCGCTGCCGTCTCCCGACTCAGGTGAACTCCGCCTCTGTTCGTAACCACTCCTCTAGCCCGAGCTGGCCCGCTTTGGCCCAAGGTATTCGACGGGCCAGAAATCCTGGCCGTTGGCCCCGAGTAAGCCCCGATCAAGCCCCGGAAGTGACAGTGGAAACGCGACTGGCCCTGGCACGCACTAGCACGGCCCGGCCCTGGCACGCACTAGCACGGCCCGGCCCTGGCCCGACAGTGGAAACGCGGCTAATGAGATCGCTAGCTCAGTGTTTAAATAGTCTGGTTCAGTGTTTGTTGTAAGTTAGTCCCCCAGCGCCCCTCTACCTCCCCCAGCTCCAACTGCCTAGATCTGCTACGGGATTTATGTATGTCTATTTATGCAGCAGCAGCAGCATATCGTACATGATCACAGTGCCTGTGTTATCTATTAGCAGTAGCAAGTCCGTATTTGCTCTGCAACAGCAGCAGCAATAATCAACAGCAACAGCAGCGTAGCAGATCTAGTCCTTCAAGACCAAATACATTAACACTGCCATATTGAATAACATGCTAAAACTATTCCGAGAGTTGTCATGACTGATTTTTGCTTAACTTATCTTGTTTTAAGGATGTTATTTATTTATTTATTTTCAGGAAAATAAGACCAAAATATGATTAAGAAAATCATTTTCTGCAGTGTATAGTTCAATTAAATGCTTCAAAACATAAATTAAATGACTGACTAATTTAAAATGCACATTTCCCAGGCGTTCAATGAGTTCAGCATGGTTCTTATGGATTGAAAGCCGTTCTAAGGTCAGAGAGACATGGATTCCATATTTACAGGAGCAGCAAAATGGAGGGCTTGACTGCTGATGCATTAAAATCAATTTACAGTGATTTGCTCAGAGCTAATTACCAATGCCAGACAGTGTTTGTAATGCACATGTAGCCTAAGCACATGTCTGTCTGAACCCAAAAAAAAAAAAAAGGAAAAATAAATCAAGCTAATATCTCTCTGCTCACAACTTCAAATGAAACCGAATCAAATTAGAACTTGAATTAATTTAAAAGCTATCCTTGATTAACTGGTGAAATATTTATCTGTTGATTAAAGTGTGTTTAGAAGCCGCAGCCACGGGTGCTCCGGTGAGCAGGGCATTCCGGGCTTCATTTATTCATGGAGCGCACCGCACTTGTTTCATGGTGTAAATAATTTAGCGTGTGTGTACACACACACCATAGGATAGCCTTTTAAAGGGGTCACTGGCCAATCTCTGTGAAATAATCTAATTTAAAGCAGCTCTAGTTTGTGGAATAGACTCCCGGCTGTGGGAAAGCTGAGAGTGGTGGGGGTTTTAAATGTCGCCGTTTGGAGAACAGCCCCTTTGGGATACATAAGTCGACCTTGTGGTACCGATAGCACCTCTGTGGAGGGGTGTGTTGTGGTCCAAAACATGCCCAACTATGGCGGCCTTTAAAACAAAACCAAACAGTGAACACTGATGGGATGTCGAGTGTGTTTCCACTGTGTCCCCATACAGCTCTACATAAAACTACCTCACACTGGAGCGTTAATCCATCCTTATGGCAGATGAGTAATGAGCATTTTAGTGGCACGTTAGAACATAATCTATAAGCCTTAAGGGAAAGAGGCAGGAGCAAGTGGACTGAGATGGAGCAAGGAAAAGCACAATGGTATAGAAGGAGCTAAAGAAAGAGAGCAATATGACTGCAAAGACCACTATTATTCATTCTCAGACCTTGGGGCCGGTTGCTTAAACCTCTAAGACTAGTTACTAGTTAGACTTAAAAATAAAATCTTTAAGACTGTTCATAGATTTTTTAAATCAGTTACATAAATACGTACATTGGCCTAATTTGAGACTGCCCCTGACTAATGGGTATGGTGGGTCATATTAGAAATTTCATACAGAACTGTCTTAACATAATGTCTATGTTTATGCAACCGGCCCCAGCAGGTGTGGAATTCTGCAGAATAGAATTAAATGTAGCAAAATGTGTGTAAATGGAGCCGAGCGTACTGAAAAATAGTGGTTCAAAGTGTGACCAAATTAGCCTAAATATTTAATAAGCAAACTTATAGAGAGCAGGATATACTGCACTACCATTCAAAAGTTTGGGGTCTGTAAGATTTTATAATGAATTTTAAAAGAAGTCTCTTATGCTCACCAAGGCTGCATATACTTGAAAAAATGCAGTAAAACAGTAATATTGTGAAATCTTATTAAAATTTAAGATAACTTAATATATATATACACATATTTAAAATGTATTTTTTTCCTTTGATGGCAATGCTGAATTTTCAGCATCCATTACTCCAGTCTTTAGTGTCACGTGATCTTTAGAAATCAAAATATGGTGATTAGAAACATTTCTTTTTACTATCAGAATTAAAAACTGTTGCGCTGTTTAATATTTTTTTGCAGAAACAGTGATACATTTTTTCATGATTATTTAAAAGAACAGCATATTTTGTAACAATATACATGTTTACTGTCACTTTTGATCAATTTAGTATAATACATCGATACATCAATACATCGATCAAATGACTAATTATATGATGTATCGATGCAACGAATGAAAATCGATACCTACAGTAAATAGAGACACCTTTATTTTGACATTCCACATGTTCACACTGTTACGATTATGTTCAGTTTGAGTTTGCTTTCTCCCTGCCTGTCTGTTCTTAGTTGTCCAGTCTCATCTTGAGTTGAGCTTTTGTTGAAGCTTTTGTTACAACAAAAGCTTCTGTAGCTTTTGCCTGTTGTAGCTTTTTCCTGCTTTCATCTTTGTTACTCTATGTGGATTATTAATTTAAGACTTTTTTATCATCTTCGTTGTGTATATACAACCAGTCTGTGACACACACAATGCCCATCTGCATTATCACCAACACATTCTCGTTTAAACTCAACTGCAGTGTTGCCAAATTTGGGTGGCTTTTCTGCCAAACTGGCCGATTTTGGGTAAAATTTGGTTTGGGCAGATGGACAAAAGTTTGGCAGTTTTCAAAGGCTAATTGGTTAACAAACAAAACCCAAGTGTGAGTCAGTCATCATCTGGCAACACTGCTAACTTCCCATGGCTTACCAGGAAAATTTGGGTGATTTAACTAAAACAAAGGAACAAATTATTACAACATGACCACAATTTACTAAAACGAGGGAATCAATTATTATATTGTTCGCAAAAATTCATTCGAAACTAGCAAAAACGATTTAGTAAAACAAGGAAAAGTTGTTAATTCGTGGCCACGATATACATATTGTCATACACAAGTCATGTGCGGGACTTCGTATGTTGGATGTTTATCCATCTTATCTAGAACGGCACAATAAAAAAATAAAAAAAACACTGCACCTAACCCCCAATCACTCCTCGGGTGCCACAGCAAAAATGGCTGCCCACTGCCCCAGGTGTGTGTGTCCATGGTTTGCAGTGTGTGTGTGTGTGTGTGTGTGTGTGTGTGTGTGTGTGTGTGTGTGTGTGTGTTCACTACTCACTGGTCCTAATGTGTATGCACTAACTTGGATGGGTTAAATTGCAGAGGACAAATTCCAAGTATGAGTTGCCATATTATGTCACTTTCACTTGTCACAAGTAGTAAGTGTAGTAATAACATAATAAGGTGATAATACCATATGCTAAACTTCAAAATGTGTGCAAATTCACTCATTAATGATAAGTTATGGTTGTTTTATACGTGTATGTTCCACTGGGTCAAAAATGACCAGGAATGCGACAACTTTTTTATATGATAGTTAAGTAGAATAATCCATAACTAAATTGAAATGTTGTTTTTTGATCTTTTCAGTATTGTATGAAATACGTATTTATATTTGATATCTCAGTCTCTTTGACTGCAGTCTTTGGTATTTTTTTCACTTAGCATGTTTAATTGTTTGATTGCAGCTCTTTGGTCTTCTGTTATGCTACATATGCTTCTGTTATTCTCCAATGCTACAATTTTCTAAATGTCATAATCATTTGTCAACAAACAAGTATTTATTACTTCAATGAGCTTCTTCTTTCTGCCTTAAATTATTACATCGTTTAAATTAATACATTTTTAGCTAACTCTGATTTTGCATATGTACATTTCTGAAATACTTCAATTAGACAGTGACCTCTGATAACAGATTACTCTAAATTGTAATGTGGACTCATGCATTTTCTGTAAAGCTGCTTTAAAACTATGTGTATTGTGAAGAGCCAAACAAATAAATGTGAATTGAATTGAACAATTCAATGGGACACAGTTTCATTTCTTATAGCTATGTGTGTCATATATCTATAAGGGCCATCCAGGTGTAAGGACTATCATCAGACTAAGTTGATCTTCAGTGATTCTTCAGTGGTTCTTATAAAGAACCATTTTCTCTGTATGGGTACTTGAGGTCTTGAGACGTTGGAGAAGCCGACACTGCATTATTAAGAATGGACTAAAGTCCAAAGGTTTTTTTGGTCAGCATTTCTGTTTTGTTTTGTTTTTCAAAAATGTGTATAATTTCTGCACTACTAACATAATTAAAGAAATGGAGCTTCCCAAATCTTTTGTGGATCTTAAAAAGTCACTCCTGTTGCATCACACTGTAGGATCTTTTTGGTTGTAATTGGAACCTTTATTTGAAAGATTATGTTTTAAGGAGAGAGAGGAGGAGGAGGAAGAGAGAGATATAATGAGAAGGAAAGACAGAACCGTGCGGAAGGGGTGTATGGGGACTCTAAGCGTGCATCTGTTCTCTTCCACTTGGCCTGTGCCTGGCACATCCCGTCTCCACAGTGATGCTCAGGGGCTCATCATCAGCACCTGTGAACAATTCATTACTATAACCTAACTGCAGGGTGTATGTGTGTCTGTATGACAGAGAGAGAGAGTGAGGGAAAGGTGGGGGTTTGGCCTGTTAGAGCCATGTGCTGCCCTGAGGGGGTGCACTCATTTGAAAGAGTGGAACAGAGAGAGAGAGACAGATGAACAGAAGTACCCAGGAGAGCAGAGGAGAGCCCAAACCGGTCAAGCTATTCAACAGCTTGGGCAATTTAAACAGTAGCTCACGTCTTGCCAGGTTTTCTCTCTCGCTCTCGTTCTCTCAGAATGTGTGCCAGTTTCGCGTTTGTGTCAATACTACTCACCGTTTGCACAGGGCGCATTTGCACCTTTATAACAATCAAAATCTGGCTACAGGTCTTGAGCTCCACTTGTACACACACATTCCTCCCTGCAATATATTCCTCCCTCCCTATATTGTGATATCTGTTTAGGTCATTGATGTCACATTCATTTTTTTTTTTTTTTTTTTTATCTATTCATTCAAAAATGTAATTTATACATATAATATCATGTGTACATCTTTGTACAATAAACATTTTTAATTCCTGACTCAAAATTCATTTCATATATTTATCTTGGGCATAAAGTCAAATATGTCAGAGAGATGTAGTTTGGTATGGCATTTTATTATTATTTCCTAAGAAAAAAATATTAATAATCTGCTTCACTGCATTCAAAAACCATGCAAGGCAAATCAAAGTCATGTGGTGCAACCAAAAAAAAAAAAAAAAGTTCTTTGAAATCTTCACTGAAAAAAATAATTAAATAAACAAACAAACAAACAAACAAACAAACAAACAAACCCAGTCACGTGGTGCAACCAGGGAGAGAAAAGTTCAGTTAAGTAATTTCAGACAATTTCACCTTTATATGACAGGGTAAAATTAGTTCAGGTTGTAAAATATCATGCGACAATTTATGGATTAATAATTCAGGATATATATATATATATATATATATATATATATATATATATATATATATATATATATATATATATATATATATATATATATATATATATATACTGTATATAAAGGTTTACCATAAAAACTACATTCAAAAACATTTTTAATACTGATCGAGATGTGTACAGTCACAGATGTAAGAAAAATATTATTATAATATAATTATTAATTTTACTAGATGGTTACGTCACATTATATTATTAGAGTCATTAAATAAATAAAAAATCTTCTGGTTGTAGAATACATATGTAAACCATTAAAAACCATATGAAACAAACATAAATACATGAATGACTACATTTCTAAGAACTTGGTACATGTGTTTTAAACTAGATTTTTCATTTTCTTTATCATGGACACTATTAGACATTGAACAAAAAATGTGAAGGAGGAGGACAGAAGTGTGAAGCAGAGAGAAGAATTCTCTCCCTGGGTGAGAGTGAGAGCTTCAGAGAAATTGCATTGAAATATGTAAAATTGTCCTGCAAGGAGCCAGCATAGAGTCACTATAAAGAGAGCCTCAAGATGTACCCAATCACGTAGCACATGATGTCCATGTAATGACAGATGGGCCAAATTCCCACTCTCTACTTTCAATATATCTCGTGTTCAGAGAACGCACTATGCCCGACAGGCCAACGTTTAATTTTGTTGAGGACACGTGTAGGAAAATGCCAATGGCGTCTTTCAGGTGCATGATGGCTCAGGTTGACTTTTCCAATGTAGCCAACGGCCTAATGCAGGGGTAAACTACACATCCATACCTTCAAAGTTAATGTGGACTAAATCCATGAGGTGCTGTGCCCTGCAAAATGCTTTAAACATGGCATACAGTGATGTGGTTAAAGGGGACACATCATGAAAATCACAGAACACTATTTAGAGTCCCAGCCTCAGAGGAGACAAGAGAGCAGTAGATTTATTATTTTCAATGGAAATCACCCAGAAACTAACTCCACAACAACTACATAAATGTATCCACTAACCATTCAGAAACGTCCATGTGCGTTTAAAAGTTGCAACCTCTTCCTGAGTCTCTCCGTAAGGCTGCACTCCGCTGGTTATTTCTGGGATTTTGAATGAGTGAGATTATTTGCGTGTTTTGTTATTGTATCCGAAGCTTGTGTAAAGGATCGGCCATCTTCTGAAAGGAGGCGGGGAGCAGCAGCTCATTTGCATTTAAAGGGACACACATAAAAAAAGCACGTTTTTGCACACACCCAAAAAGGGGCAAATTTGACAAGATATAATAAATTATCTGGGGGTTATTTTGAGCTGAAATTTTACAGACACATTCTGGGGACACCATAGATTTATGTTAAATCTTGTGAAAAGGGGCATAATGTGTCACCTTTAAAGGTCTGAAAAAGACCAAAAAGTTGTTGGTTTAAACTTAGCCTCAGCCAAAAACAGTACATGGACCCACAATCCGTTCACTGACCATTTGATGAGTGACGATTACGGCCGCTACTGAGGATGGAGATGAAGATCTAAATATTTGGATTACAGAGCACAAATGTTACAATGAAATGTTACAATTTCAAATGATGTTAATTTGTCAACTGCAACAAACAAATGCAATTGAAAATAATCTCAATGGCCATAAATACAATAGTATCAACCAATTAATTCATTAATTCAATATTCATAAATAAGGATTCATAAATGTGTACATGTATAAAATAGTCATACGTAAATCATTTACGTTTTAAATGTTGTCAATATTGGACATTGCATTGTATGGAAGCTTGTTTCCGCCACTGAATAATAAATAAATAATAATAATTGCGACTTTTTATCTCACAATTCTGACTTTTTTTCTCACAATTTTGATATATCAAGTCAGAATTGTGACTTTTTTTCTCAGAATTGCGAGATATGAAGTCAGAATTGTGAGAAATAAAGTTGCAATTCTGAGAAATAAAGTCACAATTGCGAGATATAAAGTCGCAATTATGTGTTATAAAGTCAGAATTGCATGATATAAAGTCGCAATTGCGAGAAAAAAAGTCAGAATTCTGACTTTATAATACGCAATTGCGAGTTTATATCTCGCAATTCTGAATTTATAACGCGCAATTGCAACTTTATTTCACGCAATTCTGACTTTATATCTCGCAATTCTGACTTTATAACACGCAATTGCGACTTTATTTCACGCAATTCTGACTTTATATCTCGCAATTCTGAGAAATAAAGTCAGAATTGCGAGATGTAAACTCGCAATTGTGAGATAAAAAGTCGCAATTATCTTTTAAAATGTTTTATTCTGTGGCGGAAACAAGCTTCCATAGTATTGTCTATGCAAATGTCATGAAATTTATGTTTGGTATTACCACACTTGCAAGTCCCAATGCAAGTTGCTACAATCATGAAGTTTTTGTTTGAGTAACAATTACACTAGACACTAAGTCGCTGTTTGGATTTAAAAAGGCAAATATTTAAGAGTCTATTTATTATTGGATAATTATTGATGTGATTATTGTGTTTCTAGCATGTTGCCAAACATATGCTAGAAACATTATAATCACTGTAATAATGATCCAGTCATAGACTCTTTAAATATTTGCCAATTCAAATCCAAAAAAAAAAAAAAAAAATGGCCGGGAATTGGACATTCTTCTTTGCTGTCTGAAATAATATTCGAAAAATTAAAAATGGATGGTCAGAAATCCTAATTATATACATTTATTTAGTGTTTTACTGTTATGGACCAAAACTTTGGTGTAATTATTTAAAGACATCAGATGCTGGTCTATTACTATGTTATGATCTTGTATTTCAGATTTACCCATCCTGAAAAAGCATGGTTTGGAAAAAGAAATGTTTGGTCACTTTACATTTCATTTTGACAGTCTCTTAAAACATAACTCTTTGATTGAATTTGATTCAATCATGGATAATGGTTGCTTCATGATGGAAACGTTATCTCTATTCAAAAACTTCATGTAGGATGACCTAAAGTGAATTGAGTACACTCAACTAAATTTTGACATGCTTAAATAACTTGACTGAATTGAGTTATGTTGACACTGTTCAATCAAGTTGTTTGGACATCTTTCCATACTAGTAAGCTAAATATAACTTTTCTTTACACACATGATGTTAGGCGATAACAGTCCAAAGACGAAATTAGTTACATCCATAACACTCCCATAGTTTTTGTTTTTTAAAATGCAACTCGAATAGATATTGGCAGGTTCTCAACTCAAGCACATGCTCAACACTTCACCACAATGGTAACCCTAAAACAGCAGCATAACAGAAACTCTTTTAAATACAAACATAATAGAACATTAAACATTAACAAGTCTCTACATTTTCTCATCTTGCAAAAAAATGCATAAAATAATACTTCAACATTTACTCTCCTTATCCAGCCCTGAGCAAAGCATGATGGGAGGAGGAACTCCTGTTTCCACACTGTAAAAAAAATCTCAAAAGTAAACTGGATGAACAATTCATTTGTTTGTTTCTTGAACTTTTTGATCGAGATACGTGAGTGAAACATGTTCTTTTAATAATGAAAAAAAAATGTAGTTGAGCCAACGAGTAACCATTTCAAGTGTCATGTTTGAATGAGAATCCCGACACAATTGTCTTAAATCAAAACATATTATTTAAATAACGTGAACAGTATCAAAAATGTAAGTGTAAATGGGTGTTTTGTAAAACAGCAAAATAGACTAGATTGTATGCCAAAAGTTAAAAGTCTGGCAATGTGAGACAACTTCAAACCCTGCAAGGTGCAATATATGATCTACTTTACAAATCACCCCCTGTAGTAAGTGTCACTTTGATTAAGCGCCTGCTAAATAATATAAGAGTATTAACATCTGATCACAATTCACTACAAAAGAGAAGGAAACGAAGCTCAAAGTGACACCGTGGAGTCAGGCCTGGGTTAGCGTAGCATCCCGCTATCTCCCAATTAAATGCAGAGTGCGAACCTCCTGCCAAAGCTCTGATCGCACCCTGCATTTAAAAGCTCCGCTAAGTAAACGCGTTTTGCTAAGACACATTAAACCTAGCTGTCATCACACTTAGTCAGTGCACAAACATGCTAATGCTAATTACATCGTAGGCTGTGCTTTTCCTCACGACACTCCCTAACAGCGTAGCGGAGGTAAAGAGGCCACAGCGGGAATGCTAATGAACAGTAGCAAAACAAAGCCTTCCCTAATGACAGCTCTCAGATAACAGGGTACAGGCTGGCCAAGAAGAGAACTGCTCTCTTTTTTCCCCTCACCCTTCTCTTTTTCAGACACCGTTAATTAGACCAGCTATATTTGGAAAGTATAAGCAAAAACTAAAAGCGTGAATCCAGCACTTGCACACAGATGTCGGCCGCTATAAAGGCGTATTTATGCTTTTGTTTTACTGTAGTGTGAACATCAGGGTGATTTACTGGGTTAACCCAAACATTTGTTTGACTGAAGCATTTTTCTTTTATGCATGACTCTGTAAATTGATTCTCGCTTGGTCTTGGATTACACAAAATGAAGTACTGCCTTACGACTTGCTAACAAGACAAACTGACTGCCACTTTTACAGATACACAGATGATGCACCTGAGGCATATAAAAACTCAAGGGAAGAATTGGATACTAAAATGTATTATACGGAGCCTGCGTTTCTCAAATGATGACTAGCACACAAATAAACTCAAATGAATCATCACCAACAGCTCATTTAATGGGATTTTAGCCCCAAAAAAAGACATGGCAATAGCAAAAAGGTAAGGTAAATTAGTGTTCAAAACTGTTTATCTTTCATGTCCCTTTAAAAATCTTAAAATAATGCTTTTATGTGATTCTAAACAAAATCTGCAAACGCATGCTTTAAATGTCCTCCAATAAAAAGTACCATTACTTATGTCTGAGACCCCTTAAATAAAACATGAATACATTTCATGCACAGTCACTTACAAATGAGAAAATACAACATACCAGAGAAGCAAAAAGACGTTTCACATTTACGTGTTTTATGAAAAATGTATTACACTCGACTTTCCACTTAAAACAAGAAAGAAAAAAGAAAAATCAAGTTGATTTTTCAGACTCTATTGTCAGATTTGTTTTTTTTCTTGTTTTAAGCGTCAAGTCACTTAATTTAGATAATTCCCACACTCGAAAAGGAGAGTAAATGTTAAAATTAAGTGTTACATAATGTTTTTGTGCAAGATTAATGTTAAGTGGGAGATTTAGTAATGTTTAATGTTTTACTATGCTAGTTTAGAATATGTTTTTTTTTTTTTGTTTTTTTTTGGAGGGTTACCATCATGGTGATGAGTAGAGAATGAGCTTGATTTGAGAACAGATATGTTTTATATTGCAACACTCATTCAACAAATGCTATGCTATGCTAATGCTATCAAAGCAATTAGCGAGGTAGAAATTACTGAATTAGCTAGTTAAAGCTAGCCAAGATTCCACTACTAAAAATATTTATGATGAGATTACATGATAATTTTAAGATGAATTAGCTTATTCAAATATTTCAAGTTAGGAGTAATAAAAATGTACGAGTACAAAAGAAATATCTGCAAGTTCTGCTAACTTAAACTTTTGAATTTCTTAAATTAAAAATAATAATAATAATAAAAAAAAAGATATATATACCAAAATTAAGTGTTTTTTTTTTAATCGTATTTTATAGCATGTAACTGATAAACTCAAATAGTTTTGCAAATTTATTAATATAAACTTTCTCAATTTCTATAAATGTGTGTGTGTGAGGGGGGGGGGGGGGGGGGGTGTAACACTTTAGAGTAGGGAACATACAGTATTCACTATTAACGGTTGTGTTTTAGCATGCATAATACTAGCACATTGGCTGTTTATCAGCACTTATAAAGCACATTAATTATTTTTTCTGCATTACCATATTCTAGGTCCCTTAACCATACCTCATACCTAAACATAACCACTCCAACAACTACCTTACTTACTATCAATAAGCAGTAATTATGAGTTAATTGAGGGAAAATTCCAAGTTAATTGTGAATATGTGTTCCCTAATCTAAAGGGTTACCACACACACACACACACACACACACACACACACACACACACACACACACACACACACACACACACACACACACACACACACACAAGTGAATAAATAAAATAATCAAAGAGGATGCTTTCTATTGGTAAAGTAGCAGAGCCTTATATGTTTCAGCAGAAGGGAACATGCGGTCGGGTGGATGGGACCAAACACAGAGGACACTACATGATAGATGTGTCTGATTATGATGGAAGACGCAATAAAAGAGCATTGTGGATTATTAACTCAAGGAGAAACAAAAGGGGTGCAACATTAACATCTCTTTCTGCTCTCCTTTGTTTCTGTAGTGGGGATGTACAAAGTCACATTTACAAATCAAACTACACAGTGGGTTGCCTTAACCTTGTTCCGCAAAAGCAATTTGAATAGTTTGGGCTAAGAATGATGAGGAGAAATAAAAACAATGTCCTCCACCATCACCAGCAAATACAGCATATACTGTGTATACAACAAGTTTAAGCACCTCTCACTAAAGGTCTTGCTCTTTGTAAATTAAAGTGGGTGTAACTCTAGTACTGTGTTATGTGTGACATATTCAGGTGATGAATAAGTGTAATATACAGTATATAAGATAAAGTAAATGTCACAAAATCACTTTGTTCAACCGTGGTGCAGCAGAACGCAGCACTCTAAGCATTTCACCAGGTGTCAGGAATTAACTCTCTAGTATTATACTGTCAAAATGATTCATTATTCTTTAGCTGTTGGAATAATACACTGATGATATTCGATTATTTTGAGGATGATTAGTCATAGATACAGTCGTCAGCAATGTGCCGTATACTGTACATTGCCTTTTTAGTTTCCAGTGGAGGAAATCAATGTCAACAGACTGAATTAACCTATTTTAATTGAGATTAAATCTGCAAAAAAAAGATGCAGAGCCACAGCAAAAACCACTTAGAGAGTAAATAGTTGGTAAATTAATTATTAAATGACTTGGGTGAAATTCTGAAATGAGTAAATGAGTATAAATGACCAGAACTGATAAAAAATGAATGAAAAAAGAGATAGAATGTGTAAGAGCGCAGGCTCCATCTCACGTCCATTCAGGCGGCCGTGTTCTCTATGAGATAACAATCACAAGGACATCCACCTTATGTGAGGGTTATTTAATAAGCGCCCAGTGCCTGATCGAGGCCAAACACAATTTCATCTCATCTTTAACCTGATGAGGAAATTAACATCCTCAGTGCGGTCACTCATGGAAAGACACAACAGGGGTGTCGCAATTCATTTGCCATTTGGCCACACTTCCACTAAATACTCATAATGAATTAAATAATGCTGAGTAATTACAATTACTCTCATGCCATGGTTTCATTTGGATCTCGTGATACGATTTGACCCCCTCCAACCCTCTATACCTCCTCTCCTCCATCTCTCTCTCTCTCTCACACACACACTTCCTGTCGTTCTCTTAATGCAGAGCGCCATTGAGTATTCCTCTCAGGCAGGGTGCATGTAGAAAGTCAAACAATTCCCTTTGACATCCATTTGGGAAGCAATTTAAAGCAGGAAAACCAAACAGCTATTGTGAATAAGACCCTGAGTGATCTGAATAAGCATAAATTGTGTTGTTTCTCCAGGATACATGTGCCACACACACACACTCCCATACCGCCTTTAAAATTAATCCGCAGATTTTGACTTCCTGTTTCAAGAAGTGTATCAGGGTTGCTGACTAATAAGAGCATCCACAAAGAGAGAGAGAAAAAAAATCATTAACATTTTACAATAAGGTCTCATTTATTAACATTAGTTAACGCATTAAGTAACGTGAACTAACAATGAACAATATATATTTACAGCATTTATTAAACTTTGTTAATAAAAAATGGATACACTTGGTAACACTTTATTTTACAGTGTCCTTGTTACATATGTTACATGTACTTAATGTAGTAATAGCAGTAAATTATGCATAATTACATGCAACTAACCCTAAATCAAATCCTAATCCTACCCTACAGTGTAATTATATATTTAAGTACTGAGTAATATTAAGCAACTACATAGGGTTAGGGTTAGGGTATAAGATTAGGATTTGGTTTAGGGTTAGTTGCATGTAATTATGCATGATTTTACTGTTGTTACTATGGTAAGTACATGTAACATATGTAACAAAGGACACTGTAAAATAAAGTATTAACTAAAACTAATTTTATGTACATGTTAGTTCACAGTGCAGTAACAAAATGTAAACAATGAAAACGTATTGTAAATTGTCACCGAAAAATCTAGTTTAAAAGACGTGTCAAAAATAGAAAAGTCTTACTGTATTTATGTTGGTTTCATGTTTTTTTTTATTATTTTTTTATTATACCATTTTCAAGAAAAGTTTCAATTTAATGATTCTAAAAATGTCAGTAAAAAGTAATACATATTTTCCTTAGGGTACACATCAAAAAAAGTTTTTAAATATATATTTTCAAGGTAAAAAATGTGTTTGTTTATTTATTTATATGATTAATTCCTAAATATGTTTAGGAACATTCCTAAACTAACCTTGTCATGACAAAAAATGTTAAATTATCTGATATTTTACAAGGATTGCATGTTGGTGATTGAAGGTTAACAACATATAGGATTTATTATGAACTCAGAAACACGAGCCAACAGGCGAGATAGCGTGTGAGATAAATGTTTATGAAGCAGTTAATCTATTTCTAACAAAACAAAAAAAAAAAGTGCTTTTTTGTAAAATTTAGATTTTTTTTTTATTTAAATTCAGAAATTAAAAACAAGAGTAAGCCTAAGTACACTATAGAAGAGGTTTGTTCACCTTGTATTTTATATATATATATATATATATATATATATATATATATTATTTACTAAATGTTTATATATATATATATATATATATATATATATATATATATATATATATATATGTTTATATATGTTTATATATATATATATATATATATATATATATATATATATATATATATATATATATAAATACATTCATTCCAGCAGAGTGAAACGTTGGCCAAGCACACATCACAGTATCCACTCCGCTCAGTCAGCAACTCCACAGGCCAGACAGTCAGAAGGCTGCCATGGCAACCGATCCACAGCATGATGAAAGGCAAGAACAGTTTAATGTTTGCTCATGATAGTGACATGACATCACACACTTCCTGGAAGTAGCTTATACAATCAAATTTGCATTTAGTAATTTATATGGCAGTTTCCCACTCTCACGCTGTTTCACCCATGAAGTCTCCCCATCCTCGAGGGGTTACGGAAAAATACAAGTCTCAAAATTATGAATAAACATGTAAGTCTGTCCTGACAAGTCAAGGGCAAACATTAATTAATTAATGCCAAAATGTTGAAAGTGACAAGTTCGTTTGGATTATTTCAAAATTTCAAGGCATTTAATTAAAAATATGCTAATTTCCAAAGCGGACGTACTCATAGTATGAAAATCATTTTGGACTACATTTCAATTACAGTCACACTACAAATTCATCTCTCGCCACAGAGAGAGAGAGAGAGAGAGAGAGAGAGAGAGAGAGAGAGAGAGAGAGAGAGAGAGAGAGAGAGAGAGAGAGAGAGAGAGAGAGAGAGAGAGAGAGAGAGAGAGAGAGAGAGAGAGAGAGAGAGAGAGAGAGAGAGAGAGAGAGAGAGAGAGAGAGAGAGAGAGAGAGAGTCCTTGTTTCAGAATAAGCATAAGGTTATTGTTATTTAATTAGCTTGTAGTAAAGAATTTTTTAATTTGTTATTTGGAGTAAAAAGTTCTCACTTCAGATTAGGTCACAGAAAATGGGAAAATGTCATTGGTTAAGTGCTTTAAACTAAACATTATTGGACATTAATTGCATTCATATTCAGTGTTCCTTAAAATGTTTACAAATACATTGAATTAAACACACACACACACACACGTTGGGATATGTTGTTTACATGAACTCTCCATAGGCATAATGGTTTTTATACTGTACCAACTGTATATTCTATCCACTTACACTAACATCAGCACTATTTTTAATGTTTATGAACAAAGTCTCTTATGCTCATCTGCATTTATTTGATCAAAATACAGATCATTCTAATATGCTGATTTGAACCTGTGATACATTTTTCAGGATTCACTGATGAATAAAGAGTTAAAAAGAACAGCATTTATTCCAAATAGAAATCTTTTCTAACAATATAAATCTTTACTATCACTTTTTTTTTATCAATTTAACACATCCTTGCTGAATAAAAGTATTAATTTCTTTCAAAAAAAGAAGAAAAAAATACTGACCCCAACCCGTTGATAACGGTAGTGTATATTGTTAGAAAAGATTTATATTTGAAATAAATGCTGTTCTTTTTAACTTTCAGAAAAATATCAAGCAGCACATTTCCAACACTGATAATAAATCATCATATTAGAGTGATTTCTGAAGGATCATGTGACACTGAAGACTGGAGAAATGATGCTGAAAATTCAGTGTAACCATCACAGGAATAAATTATATTTTAAAGTATTTTATTATTTTAAATTGCAATAATATTTCAGAAACTGTAAATGCAGGCTTGATGAGCATAAGAGGCTTTTTTCAAAAACATTGTATATACACAACATACACACACACACACGTAGCAGTTTCCACATGGGTTTCCCTTTATCTCTCATTTATCCAAATGCACGAGGGAGGAAATGAAACATGTTTGCTGAAAAGTATATGCAATCCACATTGGATGTTTGTGTGTGCGTGTGTTACCCATCGTGCTGAATACTGATCTAATACATCAAGCAGTGTGTATGCTGACCTTGTCAGTTTTGACTGTAGGACCTTTGAACTATTATTGCCCACTGGTAGAAGTCACGGCGTGCCTCACATAATGCATCACTTCAGACTGCAATCCACCACACTGCACACAGATTGCTGCCAAACTAACTATCTCACCAGCACGTAGGATACACGGAGCAAGGTTGAGCAATTGCACGCATATGTTGTGTTTTAGGGGAATATCCCCTCTGGTTGATTCTGACACACATGTACATGTTGGTCTTGATTATCTCTTCAGGGACCAGGGCTTCACAGAGGTCTGCTCTGATAAGCTCTGCTAACGTCAGAGAAAGAGAGAGAGCTTTAATTGAGTCCATCAGACTGTCATCGCTCTTACACAGCCCATTACTGAAAAGCTTCATGCTAAAAGCTTGATTAAAAACCCAGCACAGACCAGACAAATGAACCAGAACCACACAAAGGGAGCCATGTCAGATCTTCCAGAGTAACGTCATGCAGGGCATCAGAATTGGTTAAAGTCCTAATGATGGACACACAGATAGCAAGGCCTGTATACCTACTCACTGAAGTAGCACGAGTTCCTGGATCCACGTCCTTTATCGACCAATTAGATTTAAGGGTTAGTTCTGGGCTGGTGCTTTAACAGTGTTCTTATCAACCCGTCATGTCCCTCTGAATTTAAGAGTAATTGATGGTCAGGGCCGGGGTTGAACTATATTTATTGGACAAGACTGTTGTTCCAGAACGGAACATTTTGATCCAGGAACACGTCCCGCTTGGCAGATTTCTGTCCATTCTCTTGAGATTCTCAAACTATGCACACTAGATGCAATGAATTCAGTAGTCAGCATATACTAATATGTAGATCTGGCATCCTGTTTGAGGCATTCAAGCTTTTCCAAGCAATCTGAGCCAAGGCCTGAGGGACTATTCACACAGAATGTGTTCTTGTGTTTAAAACTTTGAGACGCAGCACAATGGAGTAGAAAAGAAAAGAATGCATGCTCAATGGTCAAAGATGTCATAATGACGTCTAACAAATTTTTACATATACATATCTCTCTCTCTCTCTCTCTCTCTCTCATATATACTGTATATATATATATATATATATATATATATATATATATATATATATATATATATATATATATATATATATATATATATATATATATATATATATATATATATATATATCTATGTGTGTGTGTGTGTGTGTGTGTGTGTGTGTGTGTGTGTGTGTGTACATATATATAAATTAAAAATGGTGCAATGAAATGCAAAAAAAGTTTTCTGTGTAAACTAGCCTTAACTTTGTTCTTAAAGGCACTGTCATTTTTATGTCACTCAGAAAATATCCATATTACTTCACAGATATTTTTGAATTAAGGATCCTGAAAAATTCACTTGATGTAGTTCTATAAATGTTAGTATTATTTATTTATTATTTTATACCGTTGTACATTTACTATAATAATTTGAATTAGCTTTTGTTTTATATTTTATGGTTTCATTTTAATCGTAGCTTTTTTGTAATTTTGCATTTTTTTTAAATATTACTTTTATTTCATTCAATGTTTTTTCCCAGTTATTCATTTTAGTGCTTCAAATTGTACTTATTTCAGTTAATTGTCAATGCAACATTTCTTATATTCATTTAGTTTAGGTTTTTCATAATAGTTTCCTTCATAACTAAAAGTTTTAGTTAACAACAATGAACCTGTTGTAAACTGCATAAATACTAGGGGTGGGCAAAAAAATCGATTCACATATGAATCGCGATTCAAACTTTACCGATTCAAAATCGATTCATAGAATTCCAAAAATCGATTCTTTTTTTTTTTTTTTTTTTTTTTTTTTGTAAATATATATTTTTTGGTATTGTCCTGAAATGAGTTTAGCTTGCCATTCCCATAGATGGCGCAGCATCGAATTCACACTTGCACTACGCCTGCACACTCTTGTCATAGCCAAAAGAAGAAGTGCAGCAGAAGCGGAGCAGAAGGAAGGCTGGCTGGCTGTGTGGCGTGTCTGTTTTTGGGCAATTCCACGCAAAGGTCATCCTTACCATGAAAAAATAAAGTTTTTACCTAAAGATCAAAACCCCTTTTAAGTTGTCCATTTAGGTCTGTAATATACTGTATTAATGTGCTGTATCAGAAATTTTAAGAAAATTGCTTTGTTTTTCCACCACATATGAGGTGAGCAACAATGCTAAAATTTTAATTTCAACCAGCCATATTTCATGCTTTCAAAAGAGGTATCAAAGACCCCCCTTTTAAAAACTTAATTTGAACATAAAGCATTTTGCTGAAAGATGGAGGCATGCCTGAGAAATAAATATACTAATTTGGTCATAACAGCACTGCCTGTTGAATTTATAAGGGCTTTAATAAAGAGGTCTGGACGCTTCAGTGCTCTGTCACGTCCGTAACGTTTTAAAGATTAAGTTTATATAATATAACAATTATAAATGCAAATAACTTGAAACTTTATATGCAAAGCTAAACTATGTTTATGCTTACTAGGATCGACATTTCATTCCACTACTTCGCTCTGAACAACCATAATAATGCGTTACGGACGTGACCGTTACGGACGCTTCACATCAAATCATATGCACTTGTGATCGGTTTCAGGCTTACCATATATTCAGTGCATATCCAATAATCGCAATAATATTTGTGCTTTGTTAGTTTTAATATGAAAAAATGTCTCAACTTTCAAATTCAGTCTATTTTATAGCAAAATGTAAACAATAGAGACCGCTCTTTAATACGGCGTGGTATATTTCTGTATAGCGCCTCAGTGCGCGGCGGATAAAGTGCACATGAACGGATCTTCTCTTCCTCTGCCAGTTACAGAACGAAATATGAATATCAGAAGGTAGTATATGATACAGTACAACTTTAAGAAGAGCATATGTCTTATAGCCATAGGACACTTCCTTCGGGATGTCGCGTTTTTCCCTCTTGGTTAAAACATGAATATTCATCATAATCCCGCGATCAAGCTGACAAAATAACAGTGATATTGCAATCATTTTGACTCACGACTTAAAAGTAGTTTAAAAGTAGACATTTCAGACGTCCTATAGATATATTTCTCAGGTATGTGAGGCAAGTAGCCTACATTATACGCGGAGTTTCGGTTCATTTATGAGGCGCGCTCCACTTCACGCGACGGCGCCTCTGTGTCCTGATTATATTGTCTGCTATAGCCTATTTTCTTCTTATTTAAAAAAATCCAGGCAATTGGTTGATGAAACATTGATTAAAATTAAGATACAATTTATACAAAACGAAATTCACATTAAAGAAAGGCTTTCTACAAAAAAACTAAAAAAAACTAAAGAATTGGTCAAAATCATGTCTGCCCACTGATATACTGTATGATACGGTCCGTATCCGATATATTTGCATCTTATGATCTTACTCATGCTGTTATCCTTTCATATAATCAACATATGAAATAAAAAATACAATTATTTTATTTAAACATTAATATGAGACTAAATGCCTACTCAAATGTAATGTTGGAGCTGGATTTGAGTGAACGCGTCTTACCGGTGAGCATGTTGGGGGAGAGGTACGATTTTCGAACAAACATCGAATATTATTTTTGCTTATAATGCCAATCCTTAATATTTGGTGTTTTAAATGCCTGTTTGAGGTCTCTGTGAACGTTTTGAAGCAGTATTTTAGTGCCATTTTCAGAGCGGTCACATCCGTAATGGAGAACTGTCACGTCCGTAACATTGTTTTTTCCTCATAAATGCGAAAAGGAAAAATAACATAAAATGAATATTTTATGTTCTGTGGAGAGCCAACCCTTCTTCATTCGGTGGGTACTATTACTTTTGGTTTGCGCAGTGTAATTCACAGAATTACTAAAAAATATTTTGGCAACAAAAAGTTAGAGATTTTTTTTGTCACGTCCATAACGCATGTGTATTTCCCTCATATTAAATATAAAACGCATGCGTAGACTGATATTTTTCTAATGTCTGGACTCCTTTATTAAGGTAGTATGGAAATATAAACAGATGTTTACAATATATTGGTATTAAATGCATTTTCTGAGAATTAAAAATTCAAGTTTTGACTGCAAATGTCACGTCCATAACGCTGGAATTGCCCTTTTATTTCGGCTCCCATTAACAGGTTAGAGCTTGCACACAGCCTGCGTGACACGCGCGTCTCAGGTGTGGCCCGAGTCGTGCGGAAAACGCGTGCATGAAATAGAACCGACGCCTATTTTTCTCGCGACACGCAAGCGTGTTGGAAGCGTTTCCAGGCAAAATAGAATGTTTATATATGTCATTTTGCCACGAATATTCATATTAATAAATGACATTTTGATGTTTGAAAGTCTAGGTTTTGACATAAATGCAGATATAATGTAGGCTTATTGTATTTTTTTTTAATCGATTTTCAAAAATTGCACCTGTCAATACAGAACGAAATATTCTGTAGCCTATTTTGCCGTCAATAGCCTACTCCAACTACATTTAGCAGTATTGTTTGTTTGATCTGACTACAGCACTTTAAAGCTAAATGTAAAAAAAATATATATATTTAAGTTTTAATTTACACTTGAATTAAATGTATTTGAAAGCTGGCCAAAGCTTGGCACTTTGCACTGTTGCAAAAGTTTTTATGAAGACAAAGTAATATCAAACTTCATTTAATTTGTTATTTCTTTTATTTTAAATTGTATGTCTACTGCAATCACACAGGAAAAAGTCAACTACATTTACATACTGTGAATCGTTTTTTGAATCGAGAATCGTTTTTGAATCGAAAATCGATTTTGAATCGAATCTTGAGACTAAAAATCGGTATCGAATCGAATCGTGAAATTTTCTGAATCGTGCACCCCTAATAAATACATTAAAGGTTTTTGTTAATGTAATAAACAAAAGTTTTAGCTTAGCCAATCAGAAGACTTTAAGGATCTTTCTGCCTAACATCATCACTGCCTAACATCATCACAGGGTTGAAGTGGGTTATTCAAAGTTAGTTTGTTGTGTAAGAACAATGTTTAATACAGTGACTGTGAAGTTCCAGAATAGAGCACTTCTAATGGCCATGTTAAGATACTCAAAAAGTGTCTAAAAAAGAAAGAATAACACATATTTTGTTCTCTCCCTTAGGTTAACCTTCCTCCGCCACTGATTGATCATTTGAGCCACACAGCTCTAGAAGTAGTGTTCTCAAATATCTTTTTCACTGCACACCGTACCTCATCCAAAACCTATTTTTCTAGGTTTTCCTACCTTTTAGTGAAACCAAAGGCATCTCTCACCAGCAGTTCTTTACTCACTCTCTCTCTCTCTCTGTTTCTCTCACTCTGTCCTTATTCTCTGTCCTTAACACAACTGATGGATTTATGGCTAACCCCTCCAGTATTAGCAGCTATTGACTTGTGGTTGTCACTGGCCAGCTATGGAAAAACTATAGAGTGTCTACCTCTCTATATATATATCTGAGAAGAACAAGCCTCTGCATGAAGGGTCAAGTGAGTCCTCAGTGGACCTCAAACACTGCAGATGTCAAAGAGTAATGCCTGAGCAGGAAAGATCCGCTCTTAAGATCTGTTGCATCTCTTGAACTGAACTCGGAATCAATTCAATCCACTATTCAAATCCTCTTTTTATCTCCATGTCACTTACAATTGTTTCATTGCCCTAAAACATCTTAATAATGTATTCCGCCAACCCAGTTTATGCTCTGAAATATTAAAGGCATGTGTCTCAGGCTGTTGCGGGCATCAACCATGCTAAAAAATTATACAGATGCTGATTTAATTGTGCCTTTAGCAGGGTGATGAATTGAACTAGATTTGCATTTCTAGAAGGAATACCAATGTTTTCAATGCAGCAAAAGAATGTTAAAGATTTAGGCAAGCTTATGTCATTTGAAAATTAACACAGCAAATTAAAAATGTCTTGAAATTGTAGCTTACTCATCATCATTCTCAACTAAAATGCAGTCAAATAAAATCAGTTGCATGGCTACATTTTTATTTAATGTTGTAAAATGCTAAATGTTTATTTGTTTAGAATGTTTGTACTTTCCATTTTATTTATAATTCTGTTCTGAATGTAAAATGCACGTACAACTTATTATTTAGAAAACATAGTGCATAATTGCAAAATAAATAAATAAATAATTCCATTAGCAAAAAAATAGCAAATATTGCATTAGTTATTCATTAGTTTTAATTTCCATTTTTCACATTTTATGTATTCTAATTTTATCTTTACTTGAATTTATAGAGTGAGTTTCATCTTTAATCTTATTTTATATTAATTGTGGTATTTTCTTTTTCTTGGTGAATTACTTGGAGCTTGTTGTAATGATATTTTATTACAAAACACGTTTGAGCCAATAACAAGTCACATTTTCAAAATCGTATCTTAAATTTCTTTAAAAAATATTTTAATATGCCCAGACCGTTTTCTATATCTTGCCGGTACTGTACAAAATGGTATTGATCAAAAAAATATTTAATGTTTTCTCTCTTTTCCTTTGTCCTAAATGGAATGTCAGTTTTTCTTTTCGTGCATCAAAAGCAGTGGCGGTTCTGATGAGGTTGCGAGGAGTGTATGATCTACAGCAGACATGGGTAATTTGACAAAATACAGGAGTTGGCAGCATGTACTATGGAGCTCAGCATATCTGCACCTGATCAAATCCGGAGGTGAAGGCTGTCTAGCGAGCCGGAGGTTCTCTGAAGACACTATCTCAGCTGATCAGAGAGAAATGTAAAAATGTGATTCAGCCCTGGGATTAATGGCCCGGTGCTCTAGGTGGAGTATTATCACGTCAAAGCGGAATCTCAAAGAACAACTTTTGGAATTTAATAATCCTTGATGTCGGAGGCTTGATGCATCACAACCTTCACTCAAAGTAGATCCATCGTAAAAATCCATGTCTTTTTTTTCTTTCTTTTTTTTTTTAGCAAGTATGATACTATTAAGACAATGCGTTGTTTTTTAAATGTATTATTAGATTTTATTTGTCATGGACACCAACATTCTACAAAATACCTTCCTTTGTGTCCCATAGAAGAAAGTAAGAACAATTTTGACTTTGACTAGTTTGAAATAATGGGAGGGTAAGTAAGTGAAGAAAGAATTTTGGATGGATGGATGGATGGATGGATGGATGGATGGATGGATGGATAACTGAGTTGCGGATGGATGGATGGATGGATGGATGGATGGATGGATAACTGAGTTGCGGATGGATGGATGGATGGATGGATGGATGGATGGATGGATGGATGGATGGATGGATGGATGATGGATGGATGGATAACTGAGTTGCAGATGGATGGATGGATGGATGGATGGATGGATGGACAACTGTGAGATGTGGATGATGGATGAACGGATATTTTCAATTTAATTCAAATTAATATGTATAGCATTTTTCATATTAAATATAGTTTTAAAACATCTTTACACTAGTGCACAAGCACAGTGGTGATGAAAAAAGAAAGAAAACACAAATAAAAAATACTCTTAAATATATGTACAATAGAAGGAAATGAATATTTAAAAATAAAATAATCAATTAAATAAATAAATAACATAACTTTAATATAATAAACCATTTTAATCTTATAAAATGTATTTTAACAGAAGAAATAAATGTATATTAAAATAAATTTTCCTTTTTTATTTCTCGCTCAAAACTTCTACAGACTTCCTACCACCTCCTCGCAGACCGCCAAAGAGTAGCTTAAAGGAATAGTTCACTTAAAAATGAAAACTCTGTCATCATTTACTCACCGTCAAGTTGTTTTAAACCTGTGTGAATTTCTTTCTTCTGCTGAACACAAAGGAAGATATTTTGAATAATGTTGGTAACTAAACAGTTGATGGACCCCACTGACTTCCAAAGTAGGGAAAAAAAATACAATGTAAGTCAATGGGGTCCAACAACTGTCTGGTTACCAACATTCTTCAAAATATCTTCTTTTATGTTCAGCAGAAGAAAGAAATGCACACAGGTTTGAAACAACTTGAACTATTCCTTTAATGCTCTTGTCAGCAGCTGCTTTGGCATGAAGCTTTTTGCAATGACAGGTTATCTCTGTGTTGATGAATCAGATGAATTAATCTTAAGTAATTTGTCGATTTTCAGCCTCACTTAGAGGTGTTGAAACCCCTACACCATTAGCGCTGATTGTTAGCTTTTACAGAAGTTTACATGCTTGACGATCTGTCCACCCTGACAGATGACATCAGATAGTGGTATAAGATTATGCCTTGATAAGTTCTGCTGCATTGTGACATGCATAGATTGATGCTTCGGCTTCTAAAATAACTGCATCGGTCTCTCTGATGATCATAATCTCTCTCTCGTCTCCCGGAAGAGATTCTTCAGAAGGCCTCAGTGTGCTGCAGGTGTGTTACTGGGCCTGTGGACATGAGACTCATATCTGGGCCAGAGCAAATTCATGAGAGACTCTCTATGGAAGTGAAGACGGCTGAATGTAGCTGACGGGACACCGAGACCCGACAGCTCAGCCTCGGGGACATAGGCTAAATTAAACACATCTGATGCACCGTGACGAGAAATGACCTTTTTGTACCGAGAGCTTGAGAGAGGTTACACACACAGGTCTGATCCAGAGAGTAAGATGGCTGGGGCTTCATAATGATTCAGTGAAAGGGACATTACCTAAGGCAGGAGCTGAGGGCAAAACCTGCTGGAATGCATTAACAATAAAAAAATAAAAAATAAACACCATAAGGTGTTAGGTCTCCTGGCATAGGGGAGTACACATTGCATATAAGACCTTGCATTCAAAATGTTGTTGGATCAGCATCCATTGTGGTACTAGAATAACATTCATATCAAACAAACACATTACGTGTGTAATGGCCACGGGTCAAAAATGAATGGGGGATTGGGACAAAAATGCACCAGCACATTTAAACTATATCTAGTAATAAAGTGAAGAAAGTGTTGATTGCGGGCTTGCAGCATTAAATTTAGATCTGCTTATATGTTGCATCATACTTTTTACGTGTTTTACACGGTTTACAGCGTTGCGCACTATAACCAATCACACACGATCTGTTGAGATGCAATGGCCAATCAGATGCATTAAGATTAGTAATCGCTGAAACACCGGAGGTTTGTTCAGTGCGCGAGCTGAACTCTAATTCTGACTGAATTCTGCACTCTCGCGAATATTCTCATCATAAACCGATAAAAAAGATTTGGTGATTGTGCTCTTGAAAGCGTCGAAACTAATATAAATTGGTTTTTCTATTTGCAATGTATTTTTGCAGCATTGAGCAATGTAGCCAATCACAAACATATCTGATCATTTCTTGAACGCAGTGGCCAATCAGAGGTGTTTAAATAAGAATCCCCTCACCACTCAAAACACCAGAGTTTTTGTCCAGTGCTAAGATCTGCACTCTCAAATCCTCTCGTTATAGTTTAACTTGTAACAAAAAAAATGTAGACATTATGTAGGCTAAATAAGATCTTCATTGTACAGCCAGCTTAATTGATTAGCAGAACATTGTGAGATCGTGATTAATTAAGATGAGTGACAGCTTGATTATAAGGGAGCGCTTTTATGTAAGCATAAGGAAACCCTTCAGCCAGGACTTATTTACAATACAGCACTAGACTTGAGTACTTTATTGATTTTATAAAACGGTTACCACACAATACAAATATCAAAGCCAAAATATATGCATCAATGCGACTTTCATGATGTGAAATCACTAAAAGCCTTCCTACCGCTGGAAAAAAATAGTACCCTGACCGTGAACAGCAACAGAAGTTACATTATTTCACCATTACATGGCAGCAAAGACTGAGTCATTCAGTTAGAGAAGACTTTTATATTGAAAGGACTGAAACTTGTAAATCCGGAGAAGCATGATGCAACTGATGAACACGCCAACTTTTTGGGACTTTAGCTTTTTCACCGTATCCCCCAGAGTCCATACATACCCTTTTCATCTCCATGCGTGCCGTAACTCTGTCTGACGCACCCACCGCTAGCCTAGCTTAGCACAAAGACCGGAGGTAAACGGCTCCAGCTAGCATACCGCTCCCAATAAGTGACAAAATAACACCAACATTTTCCTCTTTACATGTTGTGATTTGTATAGTCTCAGCGTGTACAATAATAATAATAATAATAATTAATAATTCGTTACATTTATATAGCGCTTTTTCTGAGACCTCAAAGCGCTTTACATAGATGGGGGAATCTCCTCAACCACCACCAATGTGCAGCATCCACTTGGATGATGCGACGGCAGCCATATTGCGCCAGAACGCCCACCACACACCAGCTTACTGGTGGAGAGGAGACAGTGATAAAGCCAATCAGTATATATGGGGATGATTAGGAGGCCATGATGGACAGGGGCCAAGGGGTAAATTTGGCCAGGATGCCGGGGTTACACCCCTACTCTTTTTCGAAGGACATCCTGGGATTTTTAATGACCACAGAGAGTCAGGACAAATAACAAGATCACATGAGTATACATACTGGGAACTATATTCTCAGACGGCGAAGCACTGCTACTTCAGCGGAGTGATTTACTCCAACTCTGAGCGAACTCTCTGCTCCTCACCACGGGGCTTCTCAGGTGCTGCGAGCAAATCACTCCGCCCAAGTAGCAGTGCTTCGCCTTCTGAGAATATAGTTCCCATTATGTATACGGTTAGAAGATGGCTGTGTCTCATGTGACCTTGTTATTTGTACACACTGTGACTATACGAATCACAACATGTAAATAGGAAAATGTTGGAGTTATTTTGTCACTTATTGGGAGCAGTATGCTACTGTAGCTGGAGAGTTACGGCACACACAGAGATGAAAAGGGTATGTATGGACTTATCTAACTCTGGGGGATACGGTGAACAAGCTAAAGTCCCAAAAAGTCGGCGTGTTCTTTAAAAGGACAAGATATCGCTGCAGACATTCAAACTGATTTTTTTATCACGAATATAGGACTGACCTGAAGGAAAATGCTATATCTACTGTAAATGCAGGTACACTTACTCGATCTCTCATAATACCTCTACTCTATAAGCTTCAATGAACAATATCATCAAATATATGTTTACGTTGCTAACGTTGCTAGAGTGGTTGCTAGGAGTGTTGTGTAGTGATAGAACCGTTGGGTGAAGCGGTCATAGCCGTGTTTTATCGTGAATAAAACACAGCTATTTACCAATCAGAATCAAGGACTGGAACTCACTGTTTTATAAGCATGCTTAGGCGATAATCCATTCAGAATTGGAAGAAAACTTATGTTTTGCTGCATTGGGTGAGGCAATGGCTTGCCTGTTCAAATTATAGTGGTTTGTGAACGTAACCACTTTAATAATAAGAGCGTTTATCCTGGAATGTGTAGGTTGTTGATAGATGACACGTAACTATTCGCATCTAGCCTTACCCAAGAGTTGGTTCACCCTCCGCCTATGACTTTAGCCCTTACCCTAAACCCTTCATCTTAATACTAAACTAATAATGAAACAATCGAGTGGTGCAGGGATGACGTCAAAACCTGGAAGACAAATCCGTTGCTGGTTCCCTCAAGATATTCCTATGGGGTTTTTCAATTTCAAATAAGTAAAATAAGGTCTGTGGTAAGTTGACAATACTAAGGTCGTTTTGTTCTACAACGTAAATTACATACACCCATACTGAAAACATGAACTTTGAAGCAGTTATGTTTATTTTTGAAAATGTATGTTTCTAAGAAGTAACTAGATAAGAACGCTTGTGCAGTTTACTCTGTAGAACAAAACATCAAAGTATCGTCAACTTATGTGTACCACAGATCTTATTTTACGCATAAATTGAAAAACCCCATTATAAAAACCCATAGGAAAATCTTGAGGGAACCACTGGGGAATTAGTCTTCAATCTAGCTAGATTGTAATCAGTAGTTAACGACATTTATTCGTGTTATGTTTGGGCTTTCTTTTCGGGCTATACTCACTTCAGGTAGGTTTCTACAAAAAAAAAAAAAAAGATAAATTAAAAGATATTTATGACTTCTTATCTCACAATTAAGACTTTTTTTCCCCTCACAATTGCAAGTTTATATCTCACAATTCTGACTTTTTTCTTGCAAACCTAACTATTTTTCCTACAATTGTGTTTATATCTCGCAATTCTGACTTGTTTCTCGCAAACCTGACTCTTTTTCTTACAATTGTGTTTATATCTCGCAATTCTGACTTTTTTCTCGGAAACCTGACTCTTTTTCTTACAATTGTGTTTATATCTCGCAATTCTGACTTTTTTCTTACATTGCGAGTTCATTTCTCGCAATTCAGACTTTTTTTCCCTCACAATTGTGACTTTATATCTCGCAATTCTGACTTTTTTCTCACATTGCGAGTTTATATCTTGCAATTCCGACTTTTTTCTCGCAATTCAGACCTTTTTCTCACAATTGCGAGTTTATATCTCACAATTCTGACTTCATTACACGCAAGTGCAAGTTTATATCACGCAATTCTGACTTTTTTCTTGCAAACCTGACTCTTTTTCTTACAATTGTGTTTATATCTCGCAATTCTGACTTTTTCCTCGCAAACCTGACTCTTTTTCTTACAATTATGTTTATATCTCGCAATTCTGACTTTTCTTACATTGCGAGTTCATTTCTAGCAATTCAGACTTTTTTTTCCCTCACAATTGTGACTTTATATCTCGCAATTCTGACTTTTTTCTCACATTGCGAGTTTATATCTTGCAATTCAGACTTTTTTCTCGCAATTCAGACCTTTTTCTCACAATTGCGAGTTTATATCTCACAATTCTGACTTCATTACACGCAAGTGCAAGTTTATATCACGCAATTCTGACTTCATAATACGCAATTGCGACTTTATATCATGCAATTATGAGAAAGAAATAGAATTGTGAGATATAAACTCCATACTTCCATACAAAAGCCTGCACACAATGTCCTTCAATAAATAAAATCTTCAAAAATGTTTATTCAGAGGTCTTTTCTGAAATTATTTTTGCTGATTTATTTTTTTATTTTTTGAGCCTACGCACAAGAGTAATGTGAGAAAGTATCTCAATGTCTATATTTTTATATTAAGAAAATATTTCCAATGTGTAAAACTATCTTGAATGAGTTCGACCAGACATTTTTTTTAAACACAAGCTTAAAGATTCACTCAAATGGAAATTCTGTCATTTATTCATCCTCATGTATTTAAAAAACTGAATAGCTTTCTTTCTTCAGTAGAACACAAAAGAAGATATTTAAAAAATGTTTTATTTATTTATGCATGCGTGGGTTCAAATGTCAATGGGGTCAAATTTTGTTTTGTGTTTGGAGTGGCATTAGGGTGAGTAAATGACAAGATAATTTTAATGTTTGGGAATCCCTTTAAATTTCTAATTCTTACCAATTCCTCTAACCTTAAACCACTAGTCTTAAAATCAATTGATGCGTCCACACAGATTACAAACATAGCCTTAAAGCTAAACAGAGTGAAAGGATTGGTTGATAAGAATGTTGTTAAAGTCCCCAACAATAAAATCTGATTGGCTGATAAGAATGTTGTTCAAGGACCAATAAGGATGTTGATCCTTAATCCTGTCTTGATCACATTAAGCTGTGGGTATGATTAACAGGTATAATGGCGGTCACTGCCATGACAATCACACTGAAAGCAAACAGGCGCTTATCAATAGGTCTATGTGACACAAAAGCATGTTATAATGTCTCCAATCTACCTTCTCCCACTCTTCACTACCTTGTTACTTTTACTTGTCATCACTGTCTATCTGTCACTCATGTCTTGCAACAGGAGAAGCATTTCTTGCCAAAGAAAGGAATGGAAAAGGAGACAATAGCTGGTTTCTTGTGCATCAAAATGTTTAAAGTAGCACAAACTCTCAGCAGAGAAGAACTGGTGAAGAGAAGAGAGGCAGATGTGTGAATGTCTACTCTCAGTTCACATCTGCATGTCATATTTTCACACTTTCTCTAAACTGTACTTTGAGGGAAAAAGAAGGCTTTTCACACACTATTGACACAACTGCCACTACCATACAAAGGCATACAGAAACAGAACTGCTTAGTCTAAGAACTCTTCAAGATCGATTAATTTATTCCAAAATGTAGCAAAAATGCAACTTATACATGAAATGACTTCAATACATCTAATCTTTAAAGAGTATGTTTTTTATACATATATTTTTGGGGGCATAAAGCCCAAATCAACTGTCCTGCTATACCATGATGCGGGGGAAAAAGCCTCATTAAAAGGTACACCAAGCTAGCTCACTCTTGGAAAAGTACTACACCGCTTGCATGTTTGATGAAGTCTGAGACAGAAGCGGTTGGGGGGAAAGTCTGTGCCTTTCTATTATTGTCCTGGCTACCCAGGGACTGTACAGACCATGTCGCCAGGGGAGGAAAACCTGTCAGTCAGAGCAGGTGCTGGTTGAAAGTGTCATTTAGCAGCTTGTCACTGACTATGAAATGTGGATGAGTAGGTGTGCTTGTGTGTTTTGATGAATAGCTCAAAAGGGTTTGGGTGGGTGACACATACTGCCAAAAGGTTGAAAGAAGGTATAGAGACACAGAAATGAGGGATTACACTAAGGGTGTGATGGAAGAGAGGGAGAAAGAGAGATGGAGAGATGGAGAGAGAGATGTATTTGAGACAAGCCTCTCGTCATTATTTATTTCATCTTACTTTTTTATTAAAATTACTTATTTCAAAACCGCTTTGGCTATATGCTGGTTGAAAGTGGTTTATGGATGGATGGATGGAAGAAAGGATGATGGATAGATGGATGGATGGATGGATGGCTGGCTATATGGATGGATGGATAGGAGAGTCCGGTGCTCGGATGGACAGAGAGAGAGAGAGAGATAGATAGATAGATAGATAGATAGATAGATAGATAGATAGATAGATAGATAGATAGATAGATAGATAGATAGATAGATAGATAGATAGATAGATAGATAGATAGATAGATAGATAGATAGATAGATAGATAGATAGATAGATAGATAGACAGACAGACAGACAGACAGACAGACAGACAGACAGACAGACAGACAGACAGACAGACAGACAGACAGACAGACAGACAGACAGACAGACAGACAGACAGATAGATAGATAGATAGATAGATAGATAGATAGATAGATAGATAATGGGTAGACAGATATAGATAGATGTTTCCTAAATATCTGCAAACATATTTTTATGCTTTAAGTACAGTCAAAGACTTACATACAGCACCTTTAAGTGAGGGTCATTTTTGTTATTTGTGTAAATACGGTAGTCTATTAACTTGTACTAGTTTCCTCTTTACATGTAATGGAGCTATCTTGTAGTGAGAAATAACAAAATCACTGCAGACAAAATCTTGCTACTCACATACTTAGCTCTAACCTCATTTCAAGCATAAATGACATAAAAAATTATGAACGCCCATTCTGCATAAATCCTGCTAGGGAATAAACATGACATGACCCAGTGCACTTACACGGGTGACAAAAAATAAGTCAATGTGGTGCCATTGCCGATCACAAAACCACAGCTGATCTGAATTTACATTCCAAAGAACCTCGATTAATCACATGCCGCCACCCATATTCTCTGGCGGGAGATAATCAAATGCTAACTATTCATTCTTCATTCCTTGCTGTACAAATCAAAGCAAATCTCATTGCTGAACACGAGAGAGATGGAGTGCACAGAAAACTGTGGAAACCGAGAGTGTTTTTTGCAAAGTGACAGTGAGGTGAATTGAGAGGAGTACACAAAGGTTACGTTTGAGACTGTCATTAGCGCTCCTATGAGATACAGACAGGCGTCCATGAAAGTAAAGTGCTATATGGTGGTGGCCACAGGGTCAGCCTTTCACGCTGCCGCTTGGGAGAAAGACGAAGCGAGAAAGCCATGCAGAAAGAGAGAACTTTGAATTCCGGCTTGCTAATTCATTTCACCCTTTTATCTATTACACAAATAACCTTTTTACGGTGTGCTAAGCGTTGAAGCCCTGATTAATGGTTTGAAGTCAGGCCACCGTTAGTAAATTTTCCACAGCCAAGTGCCAAGATAATGGACTTATCAAAGTTAGGAGGGGCTAGTTTCTTCCATAAATCATCTGTGCATGGTAAAAGTGTACATATATGCGTATGTAAGCAGATATTTAATACATGTATAGTGGTCGTGTGGCTTCCCTACATAAAAAAACAAAACAAAAAAATCAGCCAAATACTGTATAGACAGAACATCCATCACCATTTAACTTGTGCTTCCATGCCAATGTCCAATTTGGAACATTAAAATCTCCATTTTTATTTCTATGTAAGCGTACTAAGCGCCCATGATGAGCCTGGCACTTTCTGGACAGAGACAAATGGAGACGCATAAACTGTCACACATGCTGGTAAACGCAGCGACGTGTTCGCGTCAGTCGGTTTTTGTGTGTAAAATTATGCATATGTGCATACTGCATTAAATACTTTCCTGATTCTGGTAGGGAACGTAACGCACTTTTCAACTTCACAAAATGAAATATGAAGCTTATAGTGCTGCTTACAGCAGTAATTGCCCAAGAGAATATCAGAGAATAAAACTTTCATGAGAGTCATCTTATATAAGTGAAATTCATAGGAGTGGTTCAGTATGAAGAAGCGAGCTGGAAGCTTTGGGGAGATGCACTCACATAATTTCTGCAATCTTGGAAGTAATTCAAAGTCAGCATTTGAGAAAATGTTTGCAAAATATTTATGGTCTCAATTTTGTACATTGGATTTTGAGGTGGGTCCCTCGTCTTCTTGAAGATAGAAATCAAAACTGTTCCCATTTTCATCAACTTTCTTGGTATTCCTCAATCAATTCATTATAAACAATATAACAAGAAAAAAAAAGTGTATATATTGTTTACATAATGTAATATAACAAGAATGCCAGTTTTACCATTATTCTTTTTGTAGAAATTGTATAGGGTTGCTAACGACCCGAGGTGTGTAACGGTGTAATTTTTTTTTTCTGCACAATAATTATTGAATCTTTGATGACTGAATAAGTGCAATTCATCTTTACTCCACAAGGTGGTAATGTCTGATACACAATGATGAAGTGACGTTCCACTCATAGTTACTGCAGGCAGAAAACAAAAGAATAGGAAGTATCATCAGCAAAACTTGAAATGGCTCAGCGATTTACTGCAGAGCAAGTACTGAACGCAATCATATATTAGTGTCTCTGTCACTTGATGGTGGATCTGATGAAGAAGCGCTCAGCGATCAAAATATTGATTTTGAAGATGTTGAAAATGATAGTATTGAGAATATGTTTGAGATTGTGAATATGAGCCAGATGCTGAATGTACTCGGAAATGAGCTCTCACAAGGACAGTGATGATGGTATAAAACATCGGCTCAAACTGAACCCTTCCAATCTCCAAAAGGTAACAACATAATTTTTATTTGTAACACTTTATTTTGATAGTCCACTTTAGACATTCTAATAACTATAAGTAACTTTGCTGCTATAATTGTTCTTCTTTTCTTCTGTAATTGTTGCTCTAATATCAGGAGAGTTTTAAATTATCGCAACAGGTAGAAATACATTAGATAAATAGACAGTCGATTGCAATAATGCAATAATGTGCAATAATGATCGGTGAAATATTCATGCATTTAAGAGTTAAATTATTTGACAGAAACTTTCCTTAAGCCTTTATCTGACTGTTCTTCTGTACTTTAAATCACTCAAAAATGTTTTTGCAAAATATTAGTTGTTTTCATGCCTTTTGCAAAACGTTGCACTATTTCATGGTTTTCATCTTCAGAAAGATCGATCATATTACAAGAGAAATGTGACTTGCTTAATAATGTGGAATAATTTCTTTAAGGTTTTCCATTTACCAAAGAAGACCTGGAAAACTATTTAACAAACCTGTCTGAGATTGATACCAGTAATCTAAAAAGATATGAGGAATAAAACAAGCAAACAACTTTCTTTGGAAAACTAAAATCTGAATATTTTAAAACTAAATCCTACTATGTCACTTGCATAATAATTTGGGGCACAGTGTATAATCAAAGGCTTCTGTGTGAGGAACAGACCTAAAGACATTATTCATTAATAATCTTCCCCTCCAGTGAGCTGTTAACTTCTCCAAACTGAATCAATGAGTCAGCAAAAATAACAGCATCCAGGTTTGGACTGATATGTGGGCAAGTAAAATGACAGAATTTTATTTTAATTTATTTATTAAGAAATTAGTACTTTTAAGGATGCATTAAAATGATCAAAAGTGACAGTAAAGACATTAACAATGCTGCAAAAAAATAATATTTCAAATAGGTGAGGTTATTTTATGTTCTTTTATGTGAGGTTAATTATGCTGCCTTCAATTTCCTACTTCCCACTTTTGGAGTCGAGATTATGAGCTTGTCGCATTCAAGTTCTTTGTTGTCAGAAAGAACAGTAATCACGGAGGACACCAGGTTTATTCTTGCCTATTTATTGGGGAAATCTTATTAAAGCCAAAATTATATTTATTCAGGAATTTTGTTCAAATACTACCTGCTTTTAAAATGAATATTCATATATGTAAATATGCACTATTTTAAAGACAAGACAAGGCGATTTAGCTGTTGTGGAAAAAAAACGAAGTTACAGTAGCAATTGTTCTCCCGTCCGCCATGTTTAAAGTTTATGGCCCGCCCAACTCGGAAACTTGGGTATCAAAATTATCCCCAAAATTCCCAGAGGTAAATGTCCAATTTTAACTAGGAAACACATATTTACGATACTTCCGATAGTGCGCGTATAGGCAGAATTATGTTTATTTAGCACCAAATCAGCATCATGTGACAGTGAAGACTGGAGAAATGTCTGCTGAAAAATCAGCTTTGCCGTCACATGCAGGAAAATATTACATTTTAAAATATTAACATAAAACAGTTATTTTAAATTGTAATAATACTGTATAATATTTCAAAATTTTGAACAAATCCATGCAGGCTTGCTGAATAAAAGAGACTTCTTCCACAAACATTTAAAAAAGACCCCAAACTTTTGAACGGTAGTGTATACTGTATATCTTTTTGTAAAATTTTGGAAGTTTAAGGCATGTCTGGCTGATTCACGAGATCTTCAGACAGCCGAGACAGGACACTGACACACTGACAGAGTTACGTTCAACAGAGCATACGCTGCCACAACAGAGACTCTCGGAGATGTCGAAACTACCAAAAAAAGCACCGCAGTGCTCTAAAAGTCACTCAGTTTCATTTACAAGACGGAAAGAGAGAGGAAAAAACACCCAGAATCTATAAAAACAGGGTCTCTCATCTACCGTTGACAAACTTCAGACACATCTTTTCCTCACAGTCACTTTGTAATGCTCTAGTTTAGTGCCACTTTGGCTGTGGAGGCTGTTTCTTTTTGTCAATCTCTCTCTTTCCTCTTCTCAGTCTTTTTTTTCCCCCCGTTTGCTCTCTCCTCTTTTCCTAGCTGGTGACAAGCCGTGAAGAGGTTACAGAAGACTCGAGGGAAATGTGCGCGCGGAACAACACGCCAAAAGCAATCCGCCGGCTGGACTCTCCCTCGCTCTCTCGTTCTCGGATACAGTCTGTCTCTCTTTTCATCCTCATGATCTGGCCCGGAGACAGACATATGCTTCAGAACTGCTCAGAACTATTTGAGCTAGTACTTTTTGTCAGGGTATGTGTGTTGGATTTTGGAGACGCTTAACTTCTGTCACTTGCTATTATGTCCTGCTGTTCGTTTGGGGAGAGAGACACGGAGAGGGCTGAGTGATTCGCTCTCCCCGCATTGATTTCCTTTTCCTGTCTGAGAGCTGTGAAGCAGCTAAGTGGTGTGGGTTTTGCGATTGTGTGTATGAGTTTCATCCTATTTGAAAAAATAATAATAATTTTGAATGGTGAGTTTGAAAAATCGATTATTATATGAGAAATATTAGTAGTGTGTAATTTTTCACTCTTTCTCTTATCCAAGTGCAGACTGTGAATAAGCTTACATTTGTCATTCGACTTCCCAAAGAGCATAAACACTGTGGTATTATTAAATATTAAACTTTACAGTGCAAGTCATCCTGCACTATTTGTGCTACAGACATGATTGATACCTTAAATCACGGGGCTTGTTGAGGAGTGGTGGGCTTGCTATTACTTTTCTATGCAGTCAGACCCTGCAGGTGGGCTTAATTCAGGCAGTAAGCAAGCACTTATCAACCATCCAGAACACCACAGCAACCAAGTACCAACACCCTAGCAACTGCATAGCAAGTGCTTATTAACATCAAAGACTGTATTTATACCAAGGCAGTTCACTCATATTACTATGAGTGAGAGACAGTGGAATGTGCAATATGGTGGATTAATGCCTGTCTTCTAAATAAAACAGCAAGCCACCCATTGGTAACGACATTGCATCACTGCAGCTGCCATTAAAAGCTCCAGTTCCCATTAGAAACAGTGTCTTTACACATGCATGAGGACTGCACATGCACATTGACTGGGCCAACAGGAAATCTACACTTTTTTAAATGCTATTTGAGCATGAAAAAAAATGATGGGACAGTTTAGGTCAGATTTTGTTTGCTGATCTGGAATATTTAAATGTGTGTTTGCTAAGTAGTTTTTGAGATTTCGGTATTTCGCTAATTTAAGTAGATAAGAGTTGGTTTGCACGCCTGAAATAGATGCCTGGAAGTGTTGCAAATATATTAATTTCTCCACACTCAGAACCCCGTAACAACTGCGTAGCAACGTTCTAGCCAGTTCCTAGGACATATTAGCAACTGCATATCAAGTGCTTATCTTCACTTCAAACCCCTCAGGAACTGCATACCAACACCCTAGCCACCACCCAGAACATCCTAGCAAGAAGCCAGGAAGCACTTATACTCAGAACCCCTTTAGCAACTGCGTAGCAACCCACTATCCACCACCCAGAACATCCTAGCAACAGGCCAGGAAGCACTTATTACTCAGAACCCCTTAGCAACTCCATAGGAACACCCTAGCCACCACCTAGAAAATCCTAGCAACAGGCCAGTAAGCACTTATTACTTAGAACCCCTTAGCAGCTGAATAATAACAACATCCTAGCAACATTTCACTAAGCACTTAATACTTAGAACCCCTTAGCCACTGCATAGCAACACCCGAGGTACCACCTAGAAAAGCCTAGTAATAGGCCAGCAAGCACTTATTACACAGAACCCATTAGAAACTGCATAGCAACACCCTAGCCACCACCCAGCTCATTAAGCAATGCCCTAAAAGTTATCTAGAACAACCTAACAACTACATTGCAAGCTTATCACACAGAACCCCTTAGCAACTGCATAGCAATGCCCTAGCAACCACCCATAAAACCCTAGCAACTGGGTAGCAAAAGCTTATAACCCAAAACACCTCAGTAACTGCATAGCAACACTCTCACCACCAACAACAGCACCCCAGCAACTGCCTAATATAACTGAGAGCCCCTTAGCAACTGCATTACAACATTCTAGCTAGCCCCTACCCTAGCATATGCCTAGCAAGCACTTTTAATTCACTCAGACCCCTCAGCAACATCCTAGTAGGGCTGTCGTGGTGAAGGAATTTCCCTTGCTGTAATTTTGAGTGGCTCAATAGCATGATATGCGGTATTATCGCCATTTATTTATTTATTTGGATGTATGTATATTTATTTGTTGCTATATAAATAAGTGTTACGATGTGTTTAGCATGCACAAAATCGAGGACATTTTCAGTAACTAATGTAAACGAAACTAAACAGTGTCTCTGTGCATTGAAATGCTGTCACTCAGCACGCAGTTACATTGTAACGGCAACGGACTGTCTTTGAATGAGTCATTAAACCGTTCATTCAACGAACACGTTCAAAAACTCTGATTCATTAAAAGATAGATGTAATGAAAAAAGGTGTTAATTATTTTTAACTTTGAGCTCCACTTTTCAAGGCTCAGCTGACCAGCAATGCGTCGCATAACGCTGAAGCTGATGCTTCACCTAATAGAGACCAATGGCATTGTTTCAATGCGTGACTCGTTGATTTTTTTTACCATGCCATTTATGGTAAATACCCTTAAACGTTAAAAGGGCGATACGATATTTCACTTTCCTTGGACATGGCAACCTTTTTAACATATATATCTGACTTGACCTCAAAGACAGACGCAGGTAACGCACGCGCTCAGTCAATATCTCTCATTCACTGTCTGTTTAGGCTTTAGTGCTAATCCACAAAGCCTCTGTACAAATTAACATGATAAACAGTCTTGTTATCATTATTAACTTATTTAACATTCAATACACACGAAGTTCAAAACAAGAAGGGTATAGCCTTATGAAAAAAGAAAACACGCGAATATCATGGTTGCTGCGGTTACTTGCATTCCTCTGCGGTTGTCTTGTCAGTAGCGAGGTACTACAATATTGCGGTTATCGTGACATCCCTACATCCAAGCCCCCACCCACACCACCCTAGCAATTGAATAGCAAGCGCATACCAGTCAGAATCACTTAGAAACGTATTAGCAATGACCTAGCAACCATCCAGAACAACCAAGCAACTGCATATCACTCAGATCACCTTAACAACTGCATAGGAACACCCTCGCTTGCATAGCAATACCCTAGTAGCCGCCCCCCACAACATACATCAAACTCACACCACTGGATGATTTTGGTATTTCCCAATTCAAGTAGGAGTTGGTTTTGCATGCCTGGAATATTAAAACAATGGATGAGTCAATTTTGCTGTGTCAGGCTGGTTGTGATGCTCAAACAAACAGATCAATGTTTTGATAGCACCACGCACAGAGACAGTGTTTACACTTTCCTGGAAAATCAACCTGCAAATGTCTCACAGAGAGCTGTCTGCATATTTACTACTACATATTTAGCTGGGATATGAGAATCTATATTAACATCAGAAAAACTACTCAATTCATCTTTACAAAAGATCCATTTGGGGCAAGTATCAATAATCACAGACCGTTGAAACTGATGGTGGAGCATAGAAAGAGAAACTGTGTGC
Source organism: Squalius cephalus (assembly GCF_949319135.1). Taxonomy (NCBI): domain Eukaryota; kingdom Metazoa; phylum Chordata; class Actinopteri; order Cypriniformes; family Leuciscidae; genus Squalius; species Squalius cephalus. The sequence goes on from NC_137133.1 coordinate 14,290,672, forward strand.
CATTCACACTATACAAGGCTGTCAATGTTATTGATACCTACTTTTGATTAAGCCAAGAAACAAACAAATTAGCAGTCGGGAGCTGCCTCTCTCTCTCTATGTCTCGGACGCTTTTGGAGTGAGAGAAACTCAACGGTGATCCATCAGGCTTATTGAGGTCTACTGTGGAATGAGCTACAGACCTTAGACAGATTAACTGCCATTTCATCCAGAATCCTCAAAGGTGACTTTACACTCCTCAGCTGAAACATGATAACTGAGCCAGAAGGGAGCTTAAGATTATTATTTTTTCCTCTTTATATTTTTTGTGCTAATACAGAAATCATAACACACAAGCTATATAATCTATTTTCATGTGTGCCAATGGAGTCATCGCTGGCACGTGAGCATTATCTATCTATCTATATATCATTTTATTTCAGTTAATGTTTATTTTATTTTTATAGTTTGTTTTTTTGCTATTCGGTAGATTTAATTTCCATATGATATCTCACTTGTTCATATGGATATCATATGGAAGATATGATATAAACGTCTCCTTCCCGCTTTCCTTGTCCCAAATCTGCTTTACCATTCGCTGAGAACGCTTCAATTCCTGTTTTCAATCATAGACATTATTAGTGTTTAACTGTAACTCGTCATGGTGAACGTGGTCTCACCATGTACAACGTGTTCCTGGATCAAAGTTTTCGTTGATCCTGGTACAACATTCCAATCAACCAATCAGATTTGAGGGACAAGTTTAAAGTTTATGTCAATTTTAGGATTATGACTATGTTTAGGTGCTTCTACATCAGTGTTATTCACTTTTTATTTCTCTATGATTTTAGGGATAGCTTATGGGAAGGGTTAGGTTCAGGGGTAGGGATAGGGATAGGGTTAGGACTTAATTTTCAGACAGAAATGTTGTTCCAGGATCAACAAAACATGTTGACCCAGGAACATGTTTTACTTGGCAAAATCATGCCATGACGTCTGGTCATAGCCATGCTGGGCTTTACTCATCTCTTGATGAGCTTGTAATTGTATGTGAGCTCAACAGTCCCATCACATTGTTTGAAAAGGTCATTATGGTTTGTGTTGATTAATAAGGCCAGACAGCATAGCCATTCGATAGCTGATTAGACTTTGTTATCCTGCTGGTTTGATTCCTGTATTTTATTGTGATGAGAGGCATGACGCACAAGGGGGCGAGTCGCTGCGTCTTTGACAACGGGAGAAGATTCCCACTCCAGATGTGAAATTGCCTTTTTCAAGCGGGCATGGCGGCCCATCAGCTTGAAGCACCTCTGACAGAAACACAATAACATTCTTGGAGAGTCTGTGCCAGTGGAATAGAAATCAGCCCAGCAGAGGCATTTGGTGTAAGCATGCCTGCAAAAATGATTTGTCTTTTTCTCCTCCCTCTGTCTCTTTGTCCCTTTTCCGTGATCAATTGTATTGGACTCGGGTGAGAGCCATAGACACCATAGGATAGACGGATCAATCCATTGGTCTGTCTGATCTCTCTCTCTCACACACACATTTTTGAAGCATCTCTTAAATCCCTTACACACTTGTGTTTTGAAGTCTCCTCAGTTCATCATTAGAACATGATGTGACCCTTTTTTTTGTTTTGTTTTTTGCATGAATGTAACAGAGAAAAAGCAATTGATGATCTCAACGATGCAGGTGATCTTTCAGTGCCACTCAAACCTTCTTGTATCAATCAATCATACGTTCACCCAAATGCTTTCTATATCATTGTCGGACTTGTCGGCTCTTGTGCATCAAACAACTGCACTATCAGTGGAAATGCCTTATGAATAAAACATGAGTGTGGTGAGTGGTCAGGGTATGAGGCGCTATATACTCAAAGACTCATGTTCACTGGGTCACCACAGAGCTATAGGCGCATTTTGGATCTGTCCATAAATCTTATACATTGATTAAAAGCTAGCTAGACAGACAGGCAGATGGACAGATGGATGGATATAGTTATTCAAAAAGATGCTGCAGCGCACACCTCCTCATATATATAGTTCGGTAACTGTAGTGGGTTTCTTAGCCATAACTTTGTCGCCAAGGATTTTCCAAAGATTTTCAATCAGGTTTAGATCAGGACTCTGGGCTGGCCATTTCATTTGTTTCAATTTTCTGAGCTTCAAGGAACTGCTTCATCCGTTTTGCAGTGTGACAGGGGGCATTGTCTTGCATGAAAATTCCAGGCTGATTGGGAGATGCTGATTGGGAGAAACCGCATGTTGCCAAAGGAGGTTCTGATAAACATTTGCATTCACCCTGCCATGTAGCTTTATAATAGGCCCAGCAGAGGCCCAACTCCTGCAGCAGAAAACATCCCTCAAACCATGACACTTCCTCCACCTCTGATTGACTTCTTTACGCACTTTGGGTTCAATCTTTCCCCAGTTTGACGCCGAACATAATGTTTTCCATCGGACCCAAATAAATTAAACTTACTTTCATCACTAAAGTGAACTTTTGACCAGCTCTCCTCTGTCCACATGGCATGCTCCTCCGCAAAGGTTAGTCTAGCCTTTTGATTCTCGCTGCTGATGAGAGGCTTGGTCACTGCAGAGTGAGCTTTCAGTTCGATTCTCTTAAACGACGAGACACTGTATGCCGAGACAGATCCTTACCGTGTTCATCTCTGAACTGGCGAGCAATTCCAGCTGCAGTGTTGAACCGATTCCCCATTGAAAGTCTCCGCATCGACCTGTCCTCTCGTGCATTTGTTTTCCGTGGACGACCAGCCTTTTTAGGGGACTTGAATGAATGAGTGTCTTTGTAAAGCTTCAATATTATAGAAATCAACGACCAATTTCTAGGAACTACCAATTTCTGTTGCAATAGCTGAAAGGGTCATCCCTTTGGCCTTCATCTGTACAACCTGGTGTCGTAGGGTTTCAGTCACCTTAGAGTGGCTTGCCATCTTGCAAAGTCAGTTAAAATTGGAAAGTTTGCTGCCAGTTACATAGGGTGTGCCAGATAATTAATTGTGCCAGATAATTGCCAGATAAGCAGTGACCTGAAATTTAGGAAATTGTATGTTGTTCTTTAATTTTGATCTCTATACATACATACATACATACATACATACATATATCACTCTCTCTCTATAAATCTCACACACATACTTGGCAGTAGTCAGTTGAAAGACGGTGTATATCAGGTCCTGAGGCAAATAAACTCACCGATGTACATAATCAAACAGACAGAGGAAACACAGCAGTGATTTTAATGTCTGAAAGAGTGCAGTCTCATTCCGTTACAGTTGCTGCTGTATCTCTGTCTCTCTCATGTGTGTATAGTGTGGCAGAAGGGGAGACCCTAGAGGAAGTTGTCAGGTTGGCGTATGTTTTGATTCGGAGCTGTTGACAGCACTGAGTGACAGAGACTCCACAGCAACACAACACAACTCTCACAACATCAATTATTCACACAGACACCCACCTACCCATCCAACCACCCACACACACATATATAGATACACACTCTCTAGTGCTGGGATCACACAGCATTGCTCTCTCTCTCACTCTCTCTAACCTGGTGTTGTATCTTGCCAGTCCTGATCAGTTACAAAACAATAGCAGAAGACTTTTTTTGCTGTGGGCAGGTGGAGTATGACAATGCACTGTACTGTCTTAACGCATTTACACTGGCTATGTGAAGCTGGATAAGAATAGACTGCGTCTATGTGTGTGTGTGTGTGTGCGTGCAGTGCAAGCGTGGCATGTAGCTGCAGGCTGTGCTTCAGGCAAGTTCTGTGTTTTAGTGCAAGTGTCACTATTAAACTCCGAGCTGCCTGTCACAAACACACACACATATTCCTCACACACATTGTCCCGACGTCTCATAGCCCTCGCAGAAATGACCTGCCTGAGACGAGCTAACAAATCACAGTTTTGTCTCAAGTCAGGAGTGCTCTTTTAGCTCAGTTTGCTGTCTCTGAGCACAATACTGCGGTGTTAGATGAGCACAAAGCCCTGCGGCAAACCCAGGAAGAGGGTACAGGGGTATCCATAGGGCAAAGGTAAACAAATTCTTGGGCTGTATATAGTGTTTCTAAGATACCCAAGATTCTGCCCAAGACATGCACAAATATACTTAACGCAGATGCGTAGAAATCACAGGGCCGTCGCTAGTGGGGTGAAAGGTGGTGACAATTATAGGTTGCCCAGGGGGCCCCACACAATCCAGTAGTTATACTATATAGGCCCCTATTGTATGAATAATTATATTTATATTAGTTGTATGTCTGAGATTTAAATGAAAAACACAAAAACATGCAATTTGGTTAAATCTTTTTTCCAAATATCTGCTTCTCTTACCTCCCTAAAAAATGGTTTAGTCCGATCTAAAGTATTTATTAATTATTCAGTCAGTGACAAACATCAGATGGACCCAATAAACTTCCCACCCCAGCTCGTGAACAGAATCAATCAGAGTTGAGGCGGCAGTGCCTGAAGTTAACGATGAACTTGGTGGAAGAGCAGGAGACTGACTGACTGAAAAATGTCGGGGAAAAGAAAACATAAATCAGGGTACCAGAAACTCCATGAAAAGGAGGACAGGGAGGCCAGAAGAGTAGATGTATCCCAGTCGATCAAAACATTCTTAAAGACAGGTTGTATTGTTATTTCGTTGGGAATAAGAAAACTACCATCTACAGCCTGCCGGGTACTGTCACTTTTCATTATCGGTGCGCACCATAATCGACTGAATGATTACGTGATCAAAATTCCTGTCGTTTTACACTATTGTAATAGAGTTAAAAAAATTGACACGAGTCACGACGCATTGCATTATGAACCTGACCTGCCGGCTGATGATGTATTTGTATAAATGTATTTATTACATCAAGAAAACATGAATACAACACACTGCACTTGGATGAATACACGTATTAGCTTTATTTAATAATATTACCAGTTCCATATTATCTTTATTAAAAAAATAAGACAATAAATGAATTTATTTAAAAAATTTGACTCCTTTCTTGTCAATTTCTAAATGTTTATGCCTACTTTTTGATTTATGAATTATAACAGACTGATGAGGGGAAAAAAAACATTATTTTGCTGTTACTTTTTTAAAATTGGTTTTATTATTATTTAAAGGACAAGTTCGGTATTTTACACTTAAAGCCCTGTTTACAGATCGTTCCTGATAAAATAGAACGGTTAAGATTAAATTTTGGACAAATGCTGCTGTCCCGAGAATTTTAGGTTTCTTTCGCTTTCCCAAACACCAGTAGACTGGGTGTATAGGTGCACTCGAACACTCCTTCCTAAAACACATTAAACTTTCGTTTACAAAGACGTGAAACTCACCGAGTGGTCAGGGGTGTCCACTGATATGCTCACAAAAATCGCTGCAAAATATGCTTTCCAACAGGTAGTTTTTGTCTCCTCCATTGACTTGCATTGGATGTGCTGTGAGGTACGGTATTACTCCGCGCCGGAAACTGAAATGGGGTTCAGGGGTTGTTTTCTTCTTCTTCGTGTTTTTTTTTTTTTTTTTTACGGCGGATCGCAAACAATGAAATGCCAGTGGTTTGCTTGCAAAGGTGCATTATCGCCACCAACTGGGCTGGAGTGTCTATTATTCAAGCTCTCAACGGAAGAAGTTCGGGTGTGAGGCGTTTGGAAAAATAGGTCCACAGTTTTACAACGAATGGTAAAACACCTGTTGGAAAGCATCTTTTGCAGCGATTTTTGTGTGAGCATATCATGTGGACACCCCTGACCACTCGGTGAGTTTCACGTCTTTGTAAACGAAAGTTTAATGTGTTTTAGGAAGGAGTGTTCGAGTGCACCTATACACCCAGTCTACTGGTGTTTGGGAAAGCGAAAGAAACCTAAAATTCTCGGGACAGCAGCATTTGTCCAAAATTTAATCTTAACCGTTCTATTTCATCAGAAACGATCTGTAAACAGGGCTTTAAATGTAAAATACCGAACTTGTCCTTTAACAATTTCTTGCTTTTTGTTAGTTTTTATTATTTGTATATAAACATTTAACTTTTAAAATAAAGGTTTTACAACAACATCACCATCTTCTGTTATATGTGGGCCTCCATGCTCATCTATTGTACAGAATATGATATTGATATTGGAACAAATGCATTTGCTATTTAAACAACGTGGCGTGGGACAGGAAAAAGATAATTGCGTCGGGCTGAAACTAGCAAAAAACACTTGCGTCGCGCCTGGCGCTGCATTACGTATGATAGGGCCCTTAATGTTCCCTCTTATAAAGTCTTATAATCCTCTATGGCATGACATTGGACAGAAAGTGCATATAGCCTATCAGCAATCCATAAATCCCCAAAAATATCCTACATATCCAAACACACCACACACCCCTCCCACTTTCAAGTCATGCCAACCCCAAGTCATTACAATCTCTCCTAAAGGAGATGACCCAAAAAAGGGAATTTAGACTAGAATAAGACAAAGCCATCCTCATCTTTCTAAATGATAATGAGCAAAGGAAATACTCTTCCTGCCACCATCTGACCATGCTTTATTCTTTTAAGTCTCTTTTTAGGCTACTTATTCTTTTCTCATTTAATTAAATCAAAATGAGCGTGAAGAGAACCTCCGCAAGCGAGGAATTTTGCTTTCTAGATAGGCTTCAAACATTTGGCTGAAATGGCCGATTTCTAACCAAGACAATGAGGTGGATGGGAGAGCATTTTTGGATTGGAGACTCGTATTTAATTAGGTTGGGGGATTTGACAATGGGTTGTGTGTTTATTTAGTGTGGTTAGCGGAATCGAGGGTTTGTGGGGGTGGGAACGAGGTTTGAACATGAGCCATGCCTGTTTAGCAAACATAATATGCATAGGACTAATACGAACTGAGTTGCGAGTCACAGTAATTTTCATATATTTGCATACAATTAATGCCTTGCCCCATCACTGCAATGATTGTTTCTGATGCAAGAAAAGGTAAACAAACACAGAATAAGCGGATGTAAACAATAGTAAGCACACATAGCAGATGTGTGTACACATAACAGATAGACATGAACCAGCTGGGGTGTTAAAGCACCAGCAAGGTTGGCGACAGTGTGAACTTTTTTTTTTTTTTTTTTTCATTGCATGCCTTTCATTCAACTACAATATTAAGCTCTGTTCCCAAATGTTGTTGAGGCATCGTAGGTGTGAAGCCCATTTCAATAAGTTGCCAGCTAAATTATTCCTTGTTTTGTCCAAAATTGCAGGTGTCGTTGAATGTACTGAAAACAAGCTTATTGGAAAAATGTGTCTCTACGTACATTGTTGCAAAACTATACTGTACAATTCACTGTAGTTTCCAGCTAAAATGGACACTAATGGCAGTAAAACACCAATAATTGTATTCCTTTTTACACAGATTATGACAGGGACAGATTATCAATTAATAAAAACTTATTTTAAAACTGTTTCTTGCATAAAACTTTATGACCTCACAACACATACCCATTGAGTGCATAATTAGTAAACTAATACATTTTGTCATTTGCATCACATAACCAACTCCATATGAATGGCTTTCTAATGCAGTAAACTTGCTCGGTAGCTCACCTGTAACAGCATTGCACTTGTGATAAGGAGCACATGGGTACATGTCCTGCATGGTTGCATGTTTGCTCAAAAAATGCATTTTTATGTAAATTTTTTTTTTTTGTTAACACTATCTGTTGGATTAGGGTAGGTTTTTTTGTAGGTGGTACTATATTTTCAAACACAATAAAGCTTTAACCTTTTTGCGCCACTCACATTTCATTTCCGAAATTCATTGCTGCGATACGTGCAACAACCAACAAAATAAAACATGTTCATAGATTCACGTGTCAGATTCACGTCCATCTGTTTTGGATAAAACTGAATGCAATTTAAATGCCACTCGGAACAAAGTCTTATGCTGCATCTGAAATAGCATTCTATTAGAGTATGCACTGCATTTGTGCAAATTTCTTCTCACTGTTTTATGAATATGTATTTGGAAATACTGCTCATTCCAAATACTGAATTTCACATACTACAGTACATTCTGTACTAGACTACATACTACTGAAATGAATGCAAACAGTGAATGCTAACTGAAATGAATGTTCAAAGAAAGATTTCTCCATTTATCATAGACCTCCTTGGTTCTACCATCCCCGAGTTTTACCCTGCAATTGTCAAATTCCCCCAGTATGGGGTAAAATTGAAAGAACCATGAAGGTACTGTATCATTTGGTCTCAAAATAGTAAAAAATGGCCAGAGACATGCACACATCATATGTTGCCTAAGCATTTCATCCTGCAGATCAATTAGAGCTGGAGAACAGTGAAAAAAAACTCAATTCCATTTCTCTTCTTCAGCACAGTAGCCATTGATCTGGAGCGGCCCACTGATTTTCACCAAAATGAAGAAAAAAATATGGATTGATCCAGTGTGGTCTTAATTGGGGCCTCAGTGAAAGTGGAAGCATTGATTGCAGCACAGTTCAGAGAGAGAGAAAGAGCGAGTTTGAGTTTAGCTCAAGGTTTATTTGGTATAGGAAGTTTGGACAGCAAAATTATTACTCTCTCTTCTCTTTTATCTATACATCTGTCTATATGGTACAGCCAATCATTATCTTTCTGTGTGGATTGTTCCCCAAGCTCCCTGTTGACCTGGACACATACTGTACACAGGAGCCAATTATTGAGGGACATGATTGTCCATGTTGTTGAAGGTTACTTCATAAATACAGTGTAATTTAATCTGCTATTTGTTTTAGGAGTGATGACAATGAGGATGACTTTAAGAAGCAATAACAGCTGAAGTATTTTCAAGAAAATGAACAGGATTTGTGGCTTGCATTACCATAGAAATCAGCTCAATTCTGTTCCATGAACACGAGTAATACTCTAATGTAGAGTAATACTCCTCGCCGGCTCTTGGGGGTTCCATCTGCATTGTGGAATGCCTCATTAATCATGCATGCTAACTCGTTTGCATATTCAAATCTATACGGCAAAAATTCCACCGTGAAATGGGCATGGAGAACCCATTTGATATCGCAGGTGAACCAGACCTCACAAATTCAGTAATTACTTGCGTGGGGTGTAGCTGTGCATGTGTGTGTCATGTACATATTAGAGTGTTTAAAATGCTGGGCGTAGGAGAATATATCTATTATATACTAGTTTCAAATGTCAGTTAACTGTCCAAATAAATAAATAAAATATAAGAAACCACCAAGAAAACCAATAGTGACGCCATAGAAACAACACAAAATGCCATATAAACTGCAAAGCAACACATACACAACAACTGAGAAAAAATAAGCAACTGCATATCGACAACCATTCAGGGATAAGTTTCCCAAAAGCATTGTTAGCCAACTAAGGTCGCAAGTTCCGTCGTTATCAGCATAGTTCAACGAGTCTGTGTTTCCCGAAACCTTAGTTCCAACAAACATTATTATTAATTAATTCACCAAGGGTCCAAACAACCCTCCAAACAAATGATTTTACTGAACTACTTACATGTGTAAATGCCACAATAAAACTGCATAGAATAAACAAACTGTAATAAAATCCTGGTTGATGAATGATGGTCTTCCAGCGCTGTTTCAGCTGTGCGCTCCTATTCTATGGCGCATGGTAAATCAAGACCTGTCAATCTGAGCGATCAAAACAATACAAAATGAGCAAAAAATCTGAATTTCCTCAAAGGCATGTCCGTAATCTATAGCAAAAAAATCTGGCATTAATTCGATCTCAAAATGATTAACCAATGAGGTTGAAAGACAAATTTGTGACAATATGGTTTTGGGGATTCGGGGGAAACAGTCGTGACTAGCTAGTTGTTTTCTTCAACGATGTATCATACTATGGTTAAGCAGCAAATTACGCTCACTTGCTCACTCTCACTCACTCACTCTTTAAATTTCATGTTAAAAAAACGTTCAATTTCTGACCTTTGGCGATGTCTGAAGCTGAGACTAAGGTTAGTGGGGCCTTCATGAATTTCTCTTTCTCTATCTTTATCAGATGGGAGAGGAAATTAAAAAACAAAAACAACCACACAAAAAAAAAGATGAATAAATAACCTTAATTCTTAGACCTGTGGCTGATTATTGGCAGGCATCGCTATTTTACTCTATTGTATGCTTACTTTCTCTCTTTCCTTCTTCCGCAGGCCAGGGCAGCATCTTCCCAAACTTTTAATGGGTCTTTTAATTAGTTTTGCGTTTTAATCTATATCTCATTAGGCAGAGACTCCATTCCCTTCCACCGTGATAGGAGAGGCGAACTGTCTCTTTAAAAAAAGTTCCTAAACCACTGACATCAAAACTGCTTCTGGGAGCCAAATGTCTGTTTATTATGAGCATTTAACAAATTTTCCACTTCAACTTTTCAGATTGTATCGAATTACAAAATAGAAACATTTCCACTAACAGCCTTTTGGACATCAGATTACGTTGTGAATATCTCTGGACGCTAATTTAAGCCCATATTTAGGCAGGTTTCAGAAGTTTTGCGTCCTTCACCCTCCAATTTCACAGATTTTACGGAAATTACACACACACACACACACACACACACACACACACACACACACACACACACACACACACACACACACACACACACACACACACACACACACACACACACACACACACACACACACACACACACACACACACACACACACACACACACACACACACACAGACCTGCCATAAACCTGCCCATCGCAGAAAACCTTCTGTATTTTTATATTTAATTTTCATTTTATTTTTTTACTTAGTTTGATTTATAAGGTGTTTTCCTTGAATTTCGGATATTGCCATCTTTGTGGACACCTAACCCTAACACACACACACACACACGCACAAATCCCACTGACATCACCCCACTGAGAAGCAGGTCTAATCACCCCAGATCCTCTCCACTTATCCTATTCCTATCCCTTGCATTTCCTGATTTCCTATGGCATTCCTACTGTGCTCACTGTGCACATTTCATTAAACCACAGAACAGCAGGAGAAAGATATGAGGAATAGACACAAAACACACATAGACACAGAGAGAGAGAGAGAGAGAGAGAGAGAGAGGCTGCAGCTATTGGTTTGTGATGAATGCTGCATATTGTAAACTCTTAAGTAATCATATCACAGCAAAAGCCATTTACAGTTCATACATATGTAAATGACACAACATTACTGTAATATGACAATGTTTCCTTTTGCTTCTCTGCATCGTTGCATGATAAATTAAACAGGAGCTGTGTGCGTATTCCTAGGAGAAATATGTACATACATATAATCTATGAAACTCTGAAGCGCAAAAAGCGACTTGAGCATTTGTAAATGAGAGGCATCAAGGGAGATACTGATGAATGTACTGACCCTCAGCTGATATGGGACTCAAGACACTACCATATAATTACTCCTGTCACTGTGTCTCACTAATACACAGAAATATGATATTTAAAGGTCAAAATGACCTCAAATGACCTCAAAAAGCAACGAGAGTACAGAACAGAGAACGTAAGTGTAATGATATCCATGTATTTCAAAGTAGCAGTCCTTCCACCAATCGTTTCATTTGGCTTTTGTCACACGTTTCACTTTTGTCTTCATTTCATGAGAGTTCACAGTCAGCAGGCATGAAGTCCCTTCCATTGATTCAGGCTTTAACATTGTTAACACACACACACACACACAAACCATTACAATACTGTGCCATTTCTGATGCAAAACACGTCCTGCGTCTCCCTGAGCTTTATATAGACTGGGTTATGGAGTCCTGGCACATATCGGAGATTGATATTCAATCTGCGGTAGGAAAAACTCTCTTTATTCTGTCGTCTCAGAGGAATGTTTGGTGTGCTATTTGATTGAAACTTGTCATTCAGCAGGCAAATCATCCAAGGTGGCTTACAGTACACTTACAGGGACCTTACTTTAAAAGGCATACTATGCAGTTTCCGTTTTTGTCAAACAGCGACCCCTAGAGTCGCTGTGGAGTACTTGTATTTAACGTTACTGTCGTAAATCCTCACGCGGTCAGTTTCTCGTCTTCTTTTCCTTGACTCTTCTTCTTCGTTTTCTTCGTCAACTCTGCCATGATTCACGTCTGAAATGTGTGCAGGTGTCTTCCATAGAGGCTGCTTCATATGTTGTTGATGTATGTGACGTCGTGCCGTAAAGAAAGTCGTGATTCTCACGAGATTTGTCGGGGCGCCACCTCTCAAACTTGCAGCGAGTTCGTTTACCATCGACATGACTTCGAAGCTGTCATATTAAGGTACAAATCATACATAGTACGCCTTCACATTCTCAAAATTTCTGTCATTATTTACTCATCCTCATGTTGTTCCAAACCTGTATGGCTGTCTTTCTTATGTGGAACTTAAACAGGCAAACACACTGATGCTTTAACACCTAAAGAACTTTGTTGGTGAAAAACGAATGAGGAAATAGTTCACAGCATTGTATTGAACAATGCCTTAACCAGCAGCCTACCAGTACTTCTACTCGACTATTCAGGATTCAACACACAATTCAAAGCTGCATGTGCTGTTGGAAAAATAATCTAATATACACTAAGTGCATTGTGCTAAACTCAGCCAAGAGTCAAAAGCCTCTGCACTCATTTTGGCACAACATAGCAACTACAAGACCTCCCATCATCCTCCTGCCTCAAGGTTACAGCTTAAAAATGTTCTTGATTCAATTAATAATGGATTAGCCCGAGCGAAGGAGTGTATCAGAGAGTGTGTTATCAGGCCCAATGTTCTGAGGCAGGTGAGTCAGGTGTAGGATTGCTTTCGCAGACCAACTCGATGCATTTGTCCTTGAAAACCGTTATCGCTGTAAATATCCACAAAACACAAGTCAAGCTCGTAAGACGGGCCTCTCCATAGACCAACGCTACTTTTGCGTCATCGAAGGATAACGCCCCTTTTTGGGGGAAAACAAACAGATTCCCCTGAGAACAGAACTCGCTCGCTCTAGACCTGCAAAGTTTCTTGATAGCAAAAATCGCACAAACATGCTCTCTTTGGACTATTCAGACATCTACCACTATCTCGTGGAATCACCAAGTAAGTAGCCTATTTTTTTTTTGTCATTAACACACTCATAGTATGACAAACTAGACGATGAGGCCATGTCAAGAGGAGTTGGTTTACTTGGATCATATTTCACTTGATTTAAGCTATTGACATAGTTTTGTTGTCGACTAGCTATAACTTACTAGTTAGAAAGACGAAGCTGCTAGCAGCTGCGTGATTAACGTTAGCTCTCACTAGGCACGCTACCTTGGCTGTTAACTGATTTTACTGTTGAAATAGTGGCAGACTAGGACTAAAGTGGACTTGGCTGGTTTCTGCTTGTGTCTAGAAAGTGCTAGGACTTTGAAAGTTGTAAAAAGGTTTACAGTGTACGGCAAAATATGTATGGGGCATGTTTTTCATTGTCTCTACCCCACTTAAGGTACGGACTATTTATGTTTTTAGCCTCTGACATGATTGTTCTGATTACAGTGTTTGAGGGTTTCTTACTAGTATAGCTAGTCGACAACAAAACTGTCAATAGCTTAAATCAAGTGAAATATGATCCAAGTAAACCACCGACTCCTCTTGACATGGCCTCATCGTCTAGTTTGTCATACTGTGAGTGTGTTAATGACAAAAAATAGGCTAACGTTACTTACTTGGTGATTCCACGAGATAGTGGTAGATGTCAGAATAGTCCATATTTGGCCACTGCGTGGGGTCATTAATCCAGTTTTCGACCATTTCAAAGGGACACCTCTGTAACTCCCTATCCAGTAGCTTCTTTAAATACCGCTCACGGTCCTCGGCCGGCAAAGAGAGTGTATGTTTGTGCCATTTTTGCTATCAAGAAACTTTGCAGGTCTAGAGCGAGCGAGTTCTGTTCTCAGGGGAATCCGTTTGTCTTCCCCCAAAAAGGGGCGTTGCCCTTCGATGACGCAAAAGTAGCGTTGGTCTATACCATTGAAGAGGTTTATCATTGGCCTGCCACCACAAAGTGGACTTGTTTTCATTTGAATTAGGTTTACATTTAGCCTAAGTGGTAATCATATAAAATTTTCATAGTCGATTTGACAATAGCTACGTTTACATGGACACATTTGCTTCAATCGGAATGAATTCATTGATGAATCGGAACTTAGTGTTTAAATGAACGCCAAATAAAGCGATCGGGTTGATGTGCGCGTTTATATGTCACAAACTTCAAATAGGAATTGAATTTTGACATGGGCACACTGCACGATTATACATAGTTTCCTGCTGTTTGCACACACTAATTATTCTCAACATTGCTTATTTTCTTTGTTTTAAAGAGCAGACTTAATATTTATCTATTTCGGGTTCTAATTAGGAGACGACGAGCATATAAACCGTAGTGCAGTGCTGCTTATATTTATCAAGCAGTAAAGATGCCCCTTCCAGCGCCCAAAACAAGGCGTCTGTGGATGACAGAAACCAGGACTGGTGGGACGTTGTCCTGCTCCACTTCACAGACGATGAGTGGAAGGACAATTTTAGAATGACATGATTCAACAAAATTCAACTACAACAGCTCGTTCCACATGTCATACGTCATTACACATGCACCGATCAAGTCATTCTGACTGACGTGGTTACATGTGACATTTTTATTACGACTGTTCTACAAGTCCGATTACAATCGGATTATTAGGGTCTATGCAAACGCAGCTTATGCTAAAGTTGTGCTGCTTAGTATTTTTGTGATTTTTTTTTTCTCCAGGATTCTATGCTAAATAGAAAGTTCGAAAGAACAGCATTTATTTAAGATAGAAATCTTTTGTAATATTTTAAGGGCCCTATGCGGCGCCAGGCGCGACGCAAGTGTTTTTTGCTAGATTCAGCCCGACGCAGTTATCATTTTCCCGTCCTGCGCCACGTTGTTTAAATAGCAAATGCATTTGCGCCCATTTGTGCGCCCATGGGCGTGCTGGTCTGAAAACGAGGTGTATTCAGGCGAATTGTTGGTGCATTGCTATTCTAAGGCAACTGAAATAGACTGCGCCATTGACCAACAAAAACCTGGTCTAAAGTCAATGGCGCAGTATTTATTTTGTTATTTAAAGAGAATTTAGTAATGTGTGCCTATAGGCAGGTCCACAACGCACGTACACTCTGCTTATTACACACACAGGGACGCGCAGCAGCACACAAACATGTCAAATATAAAAAATAAAAGGATTACAATGTAAAGGATTAATATTGTGTACATAAAGATATGGTAGAATCCGGCTTGTCCCGAAGATGGTCTGCTTGCACGCTTTAACCTCGCGCACGAGCAGATCCGTTTCCTCTCTGGAGAAGCGTTCGGTCTTTCCACTTGCAAATTCGCTCATGTAAATTGCGAATCCGCCATGGTGCGAGCGACACTGGCTTTTAAAGGGAATGGGAGATGAGACTCTGATTGGTTTATTGCACTTTATGCCCAAAACACACCCATTAGTCATTAAGAGAATAGGGACAACCCTTTTGGACAATGCGCCGGGCGCGCCGACCATATTTCCCATTGTTAAACTAGCAAAAGTGGATTCGGACACGGCCTAAGTGAACTTGCGCAGTGCGCTTTAGACCATGCGCTTAGATCGTTAAAATAGGGCCCTAAATGTTTCCAGGGTCAGTTCTGATCAATTGAAAGCATATTTGCATAAAGGTAGATACATTTTGGGGTAAATAAAAGATGTAGATGTTTGAATTTACATTGAACTGATTGTTCTGGAAAAAATAAAAAGGCCTTATATTGAGTGTTATGATGAAAGAGCTGCTATAAACAAAGTTGGTCAAATGAAAAATCAATGACTCCTGTTCACCTTGCATTTTCGAAAAGTGACCCCTACTTTGAAAAAACTCAGACTTCCCTATAGGTACCAAATGATACTTTAATAGGAAATTTTATGATGGCAGAGCATATCATACAACCAGGTTTAACGCAAGAAACTGAAAGAAGACAAATGCTTCTGTTTCTGAGGCAGCACATCACTGAATGGGAATCAATTGGGACGAATAAATCACACAAAAGGGAGAGACGGGTCCAGCTGGGAACAGAGAAAATGATTTAAAAACACTGACTAACCTGATCCGACTGATTCCACATGAGGCAATGCATGAAGAAAGGGAGAAAAAGAGAGGGAGATCAAAAGCACATCACATACACACAACCGACATTCAACACACAAACATGCAATCTGTGCTGATTGTGGCATTAAATTAGCTACGGCCTGGAAAAATCTGAAGAATCCTAAAACATCTTTACACAGTGATGAATGTTGGTAACCTTAGACAATCCGTGCATGATAACGGTGACAACCCCCACTTTTTACAGAGTAAACTGTATCAGCGTGTGATTAACTTCCTGCTGTTGTCTGCTAAATGGTGTTTTCTTACAAAATGACAAGAAAAGAGCATGTGAAGATACCTTGATGAAATGTAATAATAGGTTTTTGTTGTGACCCACAGTAGGCATCCTGGGGCGAGACACACACAAACACATGAATTCATTTTTATCAACAACAGAATAAATTCTAGAATGCTTTAAAAAAAAAAAAAAAAGAGGTACGGGACAAAGCACTGATCCACAATTGGACGAGAGAGTCCCTTGAGCAATGAAACTCTAACCTTTTCATTACAGTGATATATCTGGCATGAGGTCCCGCTAGTGTTGTCACGGTAACCCTGAGATGAACCTTGACAATGCCCCTGAGACAACGCATGAGACTGCTGTAAGCCGGTCCCTGCCCAGCACATGACACACGCCACATTATGTTATAAGCAGATTCAGAATTTTGAAGATTAGACCCCTGCAGACCCTCACTATTGTGTATCAAGGTCAATAAGTCTGTTAAAGTTTATGAATTTTTTCA
>NC_137133.1:14310080-14507580 GCF_949319135.1 Squalius cephalus
ATGCTCTCAATGTTGCATTAATTATACGTCAGATTCATGAAAAAAATCCAATGAAACCGAACATACAGAAAGCTTGACGTCTCAAGGGACTCTCTTTCACTCATTTTTATGGGCTGCTTATCGCTACCCATTTTTAAACAACACTGACGTAAACAAATTAGCGGCGTGCGGTAGTGACTTTTAGCCTGGCGCTCCATCATTAGCCGCGGCACCGTCTCCTGTGAAGAGCTTGACTTTGCGGCAGCAGCTTTAATAAGGTCACAGGGAAACGCTCACACGGGCTGTTCCATCAGTTAAAGCGACTGAACCTCCTAGCAGCCATTATCCCTCCCGCTCCATCCACAGCTGCTCTGCTTACACCCAGAACACAGTGATAATACTGCAGAATACCAATCAGAGAGAGAGAGAGAGAGAGAGAGAGAGAGAGAGAGAGAGAGAGATGCGCTGTCAGGGTTAAGAGGCTGCTTTTACTAGCAGGTGGCCTAAGTCACATTTCTTTTCTGTTGTGTTCTATTAGCATATTCTCTCAGCAAAATATTTTGAAAACCCACAGAGAATCCCTGTAGTTCGTTGACAGGCCCTGTCATACAGCGGAAGGCGGCAGTGCAACTGTTGCTCTGCCGGTTTAATAAAAGCAAGGAGGTAATATATTCTGAAAAATGTTTAGAATCTCACAGAAGACCGTAATGGTAGTGATTAATGTCGCCATACCACCCAGTACAACCACATCCAAACAGGAGTTTTGTAACTTGTAATGAAGTCATTTTTGCTGTAAGGTATCTGTACTTTTACTCAAGTATGGTTTTCAGGTACTCTTTACACCTTGTTTCAAATGGCCTTCTTTAAGAAGGAAAAAAAAAAAAATCTCTCTTAAAGCTACAATATGTAAGACTTTTGTAATAAAAAACTCAAAATGCAGTTGTGTACTTTTGTAAATCCAGAGTAATTCCAGTTTTAAATAACGGCTCGTCTCTTGTCATTGCCGCCTATCAATGACGTAATATCCACGCTATCCTCGGTTTCCCCTTGTAGAAACAGTAGATGCCTCATTGGAGGCCGTTTCAATACGTAAGCCACCAATCTATGTATATCTATGTATACATATCTATGGTCTATGTATATATATCTATGAGTACAGAAAATACAAATAAACAACCGTAAACGTAGATAAACTGAGGCAGGCAGGCTTTGGGAAAAACAGAGAAATAAAACAAGGATCAATATTGGCGTGGCGTTTTCAGGATGGAGAGATCTTCACGACAAACTTGGACTTGACAGAGACTCTGTTCTCGCATGTGTTTTAATAGACAGGTAAGCAAATATATATTAATTACTGTATGCATACAGTTATATTGCACTTTGTTTGTACTTCAGTAATGCTTTTTATCAAGTCTGGTGACCAAGTCTATGGCAGTGAAATTAAATACAGTGTGTGTTGCACAAAAATATTTAGCCATTATTTGCAAATACTGTGGTTTCGTTCAAATGTACTTTTAGTACGATTGTATAAACGTGTAAAACTGCGCATCATAAACCCACCAAATCATTTCACATATAATCGCATATCAGTAACTGGCTAATATAGCATTGCATTTCACGTTCCTTGCAGTTAATTCATTACGATGAGTAGTGTGATCAAACGTACTACAAAAACTAATTTATTACCTCTTCCGTGAACATGATTCGTGAATTATACGGATTATACCATACATCTCTGGATGGTGAAAACGACATCTCCCATCGTTCCACTCTCCTTCCTAGCGTCATCAAGCTTCACCTTTGTTATTGTTATGACAATTGTTTCCCATGGGGGTGGAAATTTACATATTGTAGCTTTAAATTCTCTTAAAATGTGCTGAGAAAATCAAGACCAGGAGATCAGGGGAGGAAAAAATAACAACCCTGTCGTGGTCTAGGCACAGGGTCTTAAAGCCCTTGCTTGTCTCTGCAATGCCTTTGTTTGTGAGATCAAGAGGGCAGATCGATTTCTCCTTTCAATAAAAATGTACTCAGAGGTGCTGTAATCTTGACAGACCTTTGGGCTATCGAGGGCTTGCTGGGTAGTGGGACAGGATTAAGAGTAAGAGAAGACTTCAGTGAGAACACACCATTGAAACCACAGCTTTTAATCTTACTTTTCAAGACGTTTGAGAAAAACTGCTTAACTGGTTAATGCTTTAACGGTTGAGAAAAAGGAGGACAGAGCTGAGATTTATGGGTTCCGGCAAGACAATATCTGGTAGCAACTTTATGCAAACATCATATTATTTATTTAGACACCTGAAGCCATAATTGTATTAATAATTTTGCATAATTACACATGGGAATGTAATTGACACGTGATTGATTGACAAACTTGGGTGTCGTGCCTCTGGGACAGATTGATTGAATCAGCTTTATCTATGTTACAGAAGGCTGTTGCAGTCAAAAACATCGCTGAGGGGAAATTATCAAGGACGGAACAACAAACCTAAAATTCTAAGTTTGCATCTCACTATCGACCAAAGCACTGATGTAATATCCCTTGCAACAAAGCAAACAAAGCAAGTAAATAGAATTAATGAAATCTCAACACTCAAGTAAGTGTGCGAATGAGAAAAAGAGAGAATGAAAAAGAATCGCCAGCCCTGCTGTTGGAAGTGAGTGTCACTGCATTAGCCATTCAAGTCCAGTGTAAACATGGCGGGTCATCAGAGAGTCCGGTTGGATCAATACAGCATCACTGCTCTAAGCTCTGCCTTCATAGGGGAACGGAGATACAGCCATAGATGACAAGACACCTCATTTACACTTAAACGTCCCGCGCATTACTACACACACTTCCTGTACTCTAGACGGAAATGAGACGCTTTCTCCCAAAATACACTATCCATCTTGAACATGCTTTGTTAAACCGCTTTGTTAAAAGTAGAAGGAAGGTTGTTGTTTTTTGCCCTTTTGAGGTGTGTGTGTGTGTGTGTGTGTGTGTGTGTGTGTGTGTGTGTGTGTGTGTGTGTGTGTGTGTGTGTGTGTGTGTGTGTGTGTGTGTGTGTGTGTGTGTGTGTGTGTGTGTGTACCTACTTAAAGGGATGGTTCGGAGTAAAATCAACTTAGGGTCCTCTGCACCATGACCTCAAGCCAAACACCGAAAATTGTAACAGAGTAATCATTTAACCGTCATTAACAGATTCATTATTCACATTGAGTTTGGACAATCTCAGCCATGCACTACAGTAGATGCTTGCATGAACGCACACAAGCTACAGGGACAAATACACGTCTATATAAACTCACGCTGCAGCATACCAAAGACCTCCGAAGATATCGCCATGAATAAAACATCCGTCCAGTGCACACGTAAACACACAAAGGCTATCTCACTCTTTCTCCCACACACACAAACTCTGAATTAAACTAGTTCAAGCTCACAGATTCACATATAAAAAAAAAAAAACACATGCGTGAACATATTCCCACACAAACACTGTCATTTTATGTACAGAAAATGTGTTTTCAATTGCTGATGCTATTCCCTATGCCCTTCAGAATGAGAAGATGGTAACGTTGTACAAGCGCTGAATAAATGGATTTGTTAGCATAGCTCTAACCTTCTACCCCAACACCCATATTTGCTGAGATATATTCCTCCTCCTTCTGGCCTCCCTGCTGAGCTCTTTCTATCAGGAAAAGACAATCAGAGATGGAGAGAGAAGGACCGGGGCCTGTACGGCTAAACCCCAACTTACAAAAGGCAAGAAAAAACAAGGCAAACGTGACTTTTTGCATCTGAAGAAAATCCAACCTCTTTACACACACCCTGTGCAAATACATCCGTTTATATGCGCCCTCTGTTACTTTTGAGATAAAGTGACATGCTAAATTGCTTATTGAATTCAATACGACGGATTGTTCTTTCACTTATAAGACAATCCCGCTTGACAAAAGATAATTATTATTACAGAAGATGAGTACAAATCAATGCACCTGTTAGCACATGTACGCTGCCAAGAGAATATTCAATGTGTGTATTTTAATCAGGAAGATGACATTTTTACAAGGTTTGCAATATGAATATTCCCTGTTGGATGTTAGTATGAAATTCAGCATATGTTTTTGCAACATTTTAATTTACAGTGTATGTGAATCCATTTTTTTTTCCCGATGTTTATCAGATATTACCTTTTACCTTTACCCTTCAACATCTGTAACTTTAAGTTACTTCCATTAGGATAATCATGCTTCTGATAATATGTTTTTCCCCTCTTTTTATTATTCAACTTATTTGTCTGCGTGCCTTTTTTGTTTATTCATGCAAGTGGAGTGGAACTCTGTATAAACCAAATTGGGTTTCGTTCCCCTCCTTGTACTGTATCCATGTGATATCCGTGCAGAACAAATAAAATAAAATAAAATAAAATAAAATATTAAGCCACAAGACGCCACAGTTACGGGGCTTTTTTGGCAAAATCACCAACAAAGCTTTTCAACATTTTGATAGAACAGCAATGTTTAACATTCAGTAAATAGATATATATTAATAATTTTAATGAAAATAAACAAAAACAATATTTAAATAATAATAGTAATAATTATTATTATTATAAATGGGTTGCGAATAAATTCATCTTTGATTTGTCAGTGACGTGATATTTACGAAAAGATTACAGTAAAACTAGATTACTTGAAAACATGTAATAATAATAATAATATTTATAAATAATTATTATTATTAGCCATTTTAAAGGCGTTTCACTTTTGTGGGGCAGTATTTTACTTTCTCAAATAAAAACATTTTATGATCAAATAAATGTTTTTACATTTGAAGTTAATAACAATTTACAATTTTAAATTGTAAATTTACTACATTTTTTAGATTTGTAATACACAGATTAGTCAATACATAAATATTAGAATTAATGTTTGAATTAAATAATGTGAGCATCAATGCATTTCTTAACGAATATCTCTCAATTTATCTAACCCCTCTTCACTATAAACACATTTGCTCTCTCTCTCACCTGAGAGCTGCAATAAATCCATTCACGTAGGAGTATGTTAACGAGTTGTTTGTATATCTGTTTGTGTGTGTGTGTGTGTGTGTGTGTGTGTGTGTGTGTGTGTGTGTAGCTGTGCTGGGAGTCAGGCTTAACCCTCACTGCAGAGTCATCCATCTTATCTTCTGTCAAACGGCCCCTGAGTGCTTGACACGTGTGCATGCGTGCTGAATGTGCCAAACACACACAGACGACAACACACACAGACTACACATGCAGATTGTCTATGTTCACACAGATATTTTTTGGATCAGGGGTGTGAAGTAACGAATTACAAATACTCATGTTACTGTAATTTAATTTCATTTTAATCCATCGACGTGATTGGATCGAGTAATCGGTCTTGTGACTGTCATCAAATCAAATTCTGCATAGAAAACTTTAACAACATCTAATAAACATCTTTATTTAACCCATCTCATGGTGTGTGTTTCTAAAGATTTTTGAATTCTTTGCACTTATGAACATTGACATTTTATGTGCAACAATAGCATGCTCAGGCTCAGTGGTCTTACACCTAATTTTATTTTTTATTTTTTTCAAACAATATTTAAATGTTGATGAATGTACTGATTTGATGCATTTTAAAAAAGATGGATAGCTATTCTTCAACCTTAATGACAAAACAACAAAATATATTGTGAATTACAGTATGTGCAATGTTTTTTTTATTTATTAATAGTAGAGCACAATGTTTATTATAAGGGGTAGAATCCGCAGCTCAGTACTCACTACTCACTACTCATGAGTACTTTTAAATTAGCTACTTTTTTACTCTTACTCACACTGTAAAAAATTTCTAACCCTCCCAAATCAAAAATTTCAAGTGACCGATAACATCTAAATTTTTCAATTGGCCCAAGTGAAATTCTGTAAATTATAAAATTAAATTTACAGATTTTCACTTGGGCCAATTGAAATTTACAGAATTTCACTTGGCCCAAGTGAAAAATTTAGATGTTATCGGTCACTTGAAATTTTTGATTTGGGAGGGTTAGAAATTTTTTACAGTGCAAGTAGTTTTTTGGACAAGTACTTTTTACTCTACTCACACTAGATTTTTTGGAATGTAATGGTACTTTTACTTGAGTATGTTTTTCAGTACTCTTTCCACCACTGTTTGGGATTAATAACACATGTGACTCTGGAAATGTCCTGTTCATACAGCTTACAGGAGTTACTGCAATATTGTCTGTGTGAATAAACAACCGAAACCAAGTCCCTTTTCTATGCTCGTGATGGCTGTGAATAACACATGTAAGTATAGTGACAGTGACTGAAGTGAATATCAAAGATGGCGACTTCCATAATATTGCAAACACTTGTCACAATGAAATTGTAAATTGAATAAAACTTAATCCATCAAATCGTATTAAATATTTTATTATAATTTTGTAAAAAAAAAAAAACAAAAAAAAAAAACAACAACAACAACTACATGCTGTAGTTTGTACGCAAACTGCAATACTGATATGACTGATGCGGAAAAGTCGATTATGTTTTGCTCTTTCTTTCTTTCTTTCTTTCTTTCTTTCTTTCTAATTAAGATTACTAATAGTAATAATTTTCAATTTTGATAATAGAATGTGATGATACTCTTGTTTTGATGATTGATCAATTAATAGTAATACTTTATCATTTCGGTCATACAATGTTGAATGTGTGATCCATCCATCCATCATCTATATATGTCTGTATGTCTGTCAGTCTGTATCTACCTACCTAATTAAATTTATGAATAGTAATCATTTCACATTTTAATAATAGAATGTGATCGTTACTCTAGTTTAGATGATTGATTGATTATTTATTTGTTTATTTAAATTATTACCAGTATTTATTAATTTATTATTTAAATTATTAATAGTAATAGTTTTTTTTTTTTTTATTATTTATTTATTTCATTTTGGTCATTGAATGTGGTTTTTCATCTTTCATCGAAATGGGAAAGTACTATATTTAGCCCTTTTGAAATGGTGTAAAACAGTAACACTCAAACTGGCATCATTAAAGGAAAATGTAAGCCCGTCTATCGGTCCAAATGGGGGTTTCCACCAGAACGGGTGAAGGTGAATTTAGGTTAGATTGCAAATTGGTTATTGGTCAATTATATAATAGTTTAGCAACACATTTGATTGTTCTATTTAACTCTTGACTTATATTTTACCCATTCATATTAGGAAGCTATGTCGCTCAGAGGTCCTCACGTCTTGTTTAACGTGGGTCTCACGATCACAATCTCGCCAGCTTCGGTCACCAAACAGAGGTAATTACTATATACCTGAGATTGGTCGCATTCACGCTTACACAATCAAAGATACTTTGGTATAGCCCCCGTGATTGCATACACTTAAATTTAACATAACGTTTACTTCAGTTACTTCAGAGGTATAGCCACTACTACAGATATAAGTCGACCAAATTTACTTCTCTTATAATAGCTTTAGATTGGCCATGCCGTGGTTTCCCACAAACACTTATCTAAAGTAACATTAAATTAAAACAGAGGTAAGACACACCCAGATTTAGGTTGGTCAAGCAGCACTTTTGCTGCCCTAAACGGAAATTCACTTCTTGTCTTTGCAACCACGTACACTTGAATTAGTGCCAAATATTAGTCGTCACTAATATGACGCAAAATTTGCGGTAACATACGAATCTGTTTAATCTACTTGGGAAAACAATTTCAGAGTCAGTCGGAGTAAAATCAAATGTAACAATTTATTTTGTCAGGTAAATGTATCATGCCAATTTCATACTCAGTTCAAAGATAATAAATACAAAACATAAAACGCTCTGGAATAAAGAGAGAAGATGCGAACCTGACATTATAAAATACATGATGCGGAGTGCCTGCATACACTCAGCATCACGGGCTAATTTGAGTTACAAATCGCCCTGAGCCTTCTTCAGCATCTCTCTAAATACTCAGACCAAGGCAGAAACCTCTTTTCAAATGTAAACATGAGTTCACAGTGGGGATTTGCATTAATCACCATCCCAGACTTACTGGGGACAGGGGTTGATTTACATTGGTACACACACACACAGCAGTTAACAAGATATCTCTAAACTCTTCACACTTTATTACCTTTTTGGTTTACTTCTGTGGGAATGATTTGTACCAGTCACACTGAGACATTTCAAATGATACCGAACATATAATTCATTATTGTACACATTTAACATTGCATAGGTTTTTAGTGAGTTTTAGGTGGGGAGGAGAAGAGGGGGAGATGATAAGACTGTAAAAGTGAGGTGTGAGCTGCACTGTGTGGTGCGTCTCGGATGTTGCTGTTACATGCAAGAGAGAGTTCAAATGTTAAAGGAGAACTCCGGTCAATTTTAACATTGAGCTCATTTTTTTGTACATTTGGAGTGCTGTCAATACAGAGAACAACGACAAAAATCGGTGTTGCCTACACCGTGTTATCCTGTTTTTAAAATCTGCACCCTGTTGACTTCAATGGGGCAAGTTTTAAACCTGCTTTTAGCCTCTTAACATCCTTGATGTGTCATTACAAGTGCACAGCCAATGTGAGTGATTCCTTCAGAGTGAACACGGTGAATCTGACTGCAGTAGATGTGAAAGATATTAATAAAAATGAAGTTAATTCGGCCAGCGCACATACCTGTATTTACATCCTGTTTTCGGTCGAAGTCCACAGTAGTCGATTGTCGAGTTCACGCGCATAGGTTTAGTACCTATGATCACGCGCGTGAACTCGACAATCGACTACTGTGGCCTTCGACCGAAAACAGGATGTAAATACAGGTATGTGCGCTGGCTGAATAAACATCATTTTTATTCATATCTTTCACATCTACTGCAGTCAGATTAACCCGCGTTCACCCCGAAGGAATCACTCACATGACCTGTGCACTTGTAATGACACATCAAGGATATTAAGAGGCTGAAAGCAGGTTTAAAACTTGCCCCATTGAAGTCAACAGGGTGCAAATTTTAAAAAGAGGATAACACGGTGTAGGCAACACCGATTTTTGTCGTTGTTCTCTGTACTGACAGCACTCCAAATGTACAAAAAAATGAGCTCAATGTTAAAATTGACCGGAGTTCTCCTTTAATTCTCAGGAGAGCCTTTTGCTTTCTCGCGGGGTAGCGCAGACTTACTGGCACCCGCCTTACAAAAAGATGCACTCCTAGGTTATCACAACATGACACAAAACGGCAGTCATGAGAATTCCTGTGCCAACAATCCACTAAACAGTAAACACAATAAACAATGAGGCAGAAATTTGCATGATTTATTCACACCGTGGTGCATACTGGGAAGCAGAGTCCATCATCAAACACTACAGAATTCCCAACATAATACATTTGTGAAGGGTTCAGGGTGGCACTTCATGTCTAAAAGGTTGTAGACCCCTGCTATATACAAATGACTGTTCACGTCAGTCATCCTGTAAGCTAAATATGCCGACTCCATAGGCAGCACTCCAGCAGACAGGAAATCTCTCTCTCTCTCTCTCGCTCTCTCTCTCTCTCTCAGATGTAACCTAGCCAAACATGCTTTGAGTGCACCAGCGTGGTTAACAGCACAACTCCCACACACTCCCTGTGTCATTCTCCCACACCCACAGCACACGCTCTGGCCAGCTCTCTCTCTCTCTCTCTCTCTCTCTCTCTCTCTCTCTCTCTCTCGTTTTATTTCTCTGCATGGTCATTGGCATTCTCCTCATCTCATTCATATGTAGGTTCCTCAGTTTTAATTCACAGCAAAAAAGCTGCCGACACACAATCACAGGTTTGAGCACGTCTCTTTGTCTCTTTTCTCATTCATATTAAGGTGTAATACATCAGTGCACAGGAATTGTGTGTGGGTCAAGCTGTAAGACAAATCAAAAGCATACTGTACCAGGATGTTCATTTATTATATATTATTATTTCAACTAACCACAACCCAAACCCCAATCTTCAATGTACTGTGGCAGCTTTTAAAGCGAAGCTAAAAAGAAAATCTATTACACCATGTAACAAATCAGATATGGATAGTATTTCAACACTGAATGTGAAACTGCTACAAAATAGCAGCCTATCAGAACATATTTGATGTTTATTGTATAGTTAAATAAGGAGCAGGATTTTGGACCAATGAGATTTCACAGTGGGAGGGGCTACCCAGCATTATACTGCAGAAATGGAAACCAAGCATACTAAAAAAATGTTTTATATAAACATTAAATTTTCACAGAAAAATGTTATATGGATTTTGAAGGATGAGACTAAACATGATTAAATAATGATATATTTACTCTCTATCTCTTTAAAGTCGACATGAAATCAAAATTTACCCTATTTACTCTGTTAGCACATATTACTAGTCTTGTGGTGAACAATTAATCCGTACAAGTTAATACACAGAAAAAAATATTGTTTGCCGTGGTAATCTTTAATCAAAATCTGAAAAGTTACTTCCGGTCTGGAATGGCGTTATAGGTAACGTAATGATCATTTGATCATTTGGCTATAGGCCAAAACCGTAAAACTCCCCTCAAACCGTTAGTCTGCTATGAGCAGAGATGGAGAGGAAGAGCGCTGAAGTAAAACACTGCCCTCTGATCAATATTCCGTTTCACTTGGAAATACGTCAAGGAGAAAAGTCGTTTGCAACTTCCGGTTCACGGGGACTTTAAGCTATTGACATGAATCTATTCATTCCCTCTATAGGCTGCCTGAAGCAAACATGACCTGCTACATCAACACAACCATGACCAATCCTATATACAGCCATGTCGCCATACACCTCACGGCATCAGTACAAAAATGTTAACACCATAAAGTGTTAAAAATGCACGTTCATGGATCATATTTGCAACTCGAGGGGATAACAATTCCCCTCTGGTTATTTCTGCTAAACAGACAGGACTGTTTCACATTTATCTCACTATGTTCTAATTTCTCTTCCGGTATTATTCTGTTCTCCCGTTTTGATTCGTCATCTGTTTCCAAACTGGGTTGTTAGCGCATTCTGTCATCCAAACCTACATGCTAATTGGTGGAAAGTACACAGCAAACCGTATTTAAAAACAGAATTGTAAAATGGTAAAACTGCTGTAGGCAGCTTCACTCTCCTCAAGATGTGTGTTTGTATGCAGTCGTGTGCTGGAATTGGCCTACACGAGTCTGCAGTGTAGCTCTAGCGCCTCTTATCAACACATACAAATACTTTGATCCCCCGCGGCTTCACGCTCACACACTCCAGCACACAATTGGACAGGGTGAAAATTAAACCGGCTGCCACATTCCCAGAAACCAAGGCCACTTTCGCTAGCAATGAGACAGACTGTGAACCAATTAGGCTTCATTAGTCTTTTACTGCCGACTCTCTTTTCAAACACATGGGGACGGGGAATCCGAGGTGGGGAGGCGCTATGAAAACGCTAATCTGAAGCTTATTCTCTAGCTTGCTTCAGTCGGCTGTGTTGACATGATATATTAGCTGTTAGCATGAACAGGCCCACTCAACACATTCAGGTGCAGTCAGTCAGACAGAAGGTGCACAGTTCATTCTGCAGTCCCCCTGAGAGGGGAAGGTAATGTTGTTGTTCTTGAATGATAGAGTCTGAATGATGCTAGTAGATTTGCTAAATAGCATATTGGTCAAATGTGTGCCCTATGCCAAAAAAAAAAAAAAAAAAAAATGCCTTACCGTTCCCTACACAGACTACCTAGTGATGATGTCTCTGGATCAAAACACAGGCAAAAAAGGAGCAGGGAAAAAAAGAGATAAAAGCATTTCTTATGCACGTTGTAATCTTTTTTTTTTTTTTTGGGGGGGGGGGGGGGGGGGTCAAATGTTGATTTTTTTAAATGAAACTTACCCACATTCAAGTGTTAAAAAAAGAATGCATGAAGCTAGAATAAAACGTTTTTATATCATATTCACTGTAAAAAATTTCTTACCCTCCCAAATCAAAAATTTCAAGTGACCGATAACATCTAAATTTTTCAATTGGCCCAAGTGAAATTCTGTAAATTATAAAATTAAATTTACAGATTTTCACTTGGGCCAATTGAAATTTACAGAATTTCACTTGGGCCAATTGAAAAATTTAGATGTTATCGGTCACTTGAAATTTTTGATTTGGGAGGGTTAGAAATTTTTTACAGTGTTCAGATATACACTCACCTAAAGGATTATTAGGAACACCTGTTCAATTTCTCATTAATGCAATTATCTAATCAACCAATCACATGGCAGTTGCTTCAATGCATTTAGGGGTGTGGTCCTGGCCAAGACAATCTCCTGAACTCCAAACTGAATGTCAGAATGAGAAAGAAAGGTGATTTAAGCAATTTTGAGCATGGCATGGTTGTTGGTGCCAGACGGGCCGGTCTGAGTATTTCACAATCTGCTCAGTTACTGGGATTTTCACGCACAACCATTTCTAGGGTTTACAAAGAATGGTGTGAAAAGGGAAAAACATCCAGTATGTGGCAGTCCTGTGGGCGAAAATGCCTTGTTGATGCTAGAGGTCAGAGGAGAATGGGCCGACTGATTCAAGCTGATAGAAGAGCAACTTTGACTGAAATAACCACTCGTTACAACCGAGGTATGCAGCAAAGCATTTGTGAAGCCACAACACGCAGGCGGGTGGGCTACAACAGCAGAAGACCCCACCGGGTACCACTCATCTCCACTACAAATAGGAAAAAGAGGCTACAATTTGCACGAGCTCACCAAAATTGGACAGTTGAAGACTGGAAAAATGTTGCCTGGTCTGATGAGTCTCGATTTCTGTTGAGACATTCAGATGGTAGAGTCAGAATTTGGCGTAAAAAGAATGAGAACATGGATCCATCATGCCTTATTACCACTATGCAGGCTGGTGGTGGTGTAATGGTGTGGGGGATGTTTTCTTGGCACACTTTAGGCCCCTTAGTGCCAATTGTGCATTGTTTAAATGCCACGGCCTACCTGAGCATTGTTTCTGACCATGTCCATCCCTTTATGACCACCATGTACCCATCCTCTGATGGCTACTTCCAGCAGTATAATGCACCAAGCTCGAATCATTTCAAATTGGTTTCTTGAACATGACAATGAGTTCACTGTACTAAAATGGCCCCCACAGTCACCAGATATCAACCCAATAGAGCATCTTTGGGATGTGGTGGAACGGGAGCTTTGTGCCCTGGATGTGCATCCCACAAATCTCCATCAACTGCAAGATGCTATCCTATCAATATGGGCCAACATTTCTAAAGAATGCTTTCAGCACCTTGTTGAATCAATGCCATGTAGAATTAAGGCAGTTCTGAAGGCGAAAGGGGGTCAAACACAGTATTAGTATGGTGTTCCTAATAATCCTTTAGGTGAGTGTACATACAACAAAATATTCTCGGGCCATGAATTTTTGTGAAAATTATCAAAAATGCTTGTGGTGGCTGGCAACATTCTTAAAAAACGCTGGCGGGGAAAGAGTTAAAGGAAATATAAAATGGCATTTGCATGCATTTAACTTCTGCAATATGAGATATGAGAGTCACGAAAGATGTGTGTTACCATCATTTTTTTTTAGAGGTAAAAGGTAGGTTTACTATAGGTAAAAGGTGATTTTATTCACAAAGCAAAGCAGAATATAGCTTTTCTAAATGCCAACAGTAGCACTATGATAACATACATTATGTTCAATAAAGGGTTACACTTATTATTAATAATTATTGGGAAAAAATTATTGGGAAAAAAAGCTCTTGCTTGATGCACAAGAACAAACCTCACTGTTTTTTTGCGCATCAACAAAGCACAAAGAATTTGCCTTTTTGGGTGAACTATCCCTTTAATCGACATCCTAGTGTCAACGAGCATGTCAGTCAATAAGTCTGGGAACGGAAGTGTATTAGGTCCCATCATGTTGTTCTCTCCTGCGAGGCAGTGGTGGTCAGCGCTTCAATTTATTTATGGGACGACTCAAGTACTCTCCGTGGCAATGACCTCTGACCATTTCCTCTTGATTGGTAGTGACCCTGACAAACAGAGGAGCTCCTCCTGGGAAGGGAATGCGCTCCTCTCGTTACACTCTCCTTTTTATTTTTTCAGTCTTGTCTGACCCTTTCCTGACTATTTCCTGTTCCTCCTGTTTCTCATAGATTGATAGATTGCTTTAGTGATGGTGAGACAGCAGTAATATCATCTCATATCATCAGAGATAAACATGCCACACACACACATTCACACAGATGAGGTGCGATAGCACCAGGGTCTTCTGGGATACGTCTGTAGGCAGCATGATGTATGACCAGCCCTCCACCTGGGACTAATATTTCTAATAAGACCCCAGAGATGAGTAACCAATCATGAAGCAACACCTGCATGGAGTCTGGGCTTTCCCAATCAGAAACAAGTTTACACAAACCTATGTCACTACCGTGGAAAACGATGTTCATTACATAATGTAATTCAAGCCCAGAAAAATTATTCAGTTCAATGATGTAGAGCATCAACGGAAAAATAAAATCTTCGTAGAAATACATTCTTTGTATTCAGTTTCATATGATTTTGAGAAAAAAAGAACACACTTTTATACCATGATCAACAAAAAGGTAAAATTTAATTTATTTGCATTATTTTACATGTGCATAAGCAATGCTTCTATCGCTTGTTTCTGCTTCTTTGCCTGTGTTTTGAACCAGATATTCTGCACTCTTTCAGAAGATGCACAACAGCGCTCCCTACCGTACAACAGTGAAAACATGGATTGAAATTCCTGAAAATTCCATCAATGGCAGCGAAGAGTTGTGTCATAAATGACGGAAAATCTCGTCAATTGCGGGGGAAGAGTTAATGACACTAAAAATGTTATGTGGAGTAACCATCAAGTAAAAATTAATAACATTTTTCTTACAACTTAAATACACGTGTTGTTGTATTAACAATAATATGTACATATATGAACATTAATGATTAGGATTTGCATATATATATACACATATATATATATATATATATATATACACACACACACGCAACACATACAGAGTCCTCAGTCCTCAGAGTCCACATTCCTCTCTATGATGTTCAGTAATTAAAAACATGCTAATCATAGAAGATGTGTTTTCAAGTGAATATGTATATATTGAGTGCATTTAAGTGTTTTTGAATCATTTACAAGACAGGACCAAATTATTTGTTTATTTAGTTTATTTGACCCACTTACTCATTGCTTGTGGACGTTTTTCTTCATGGACTTCTGGTTATTATGTACTATATAATTGACTATTGATGATTGGCTTGGCAAATCCCTTGTGCCCTGTAACCGAACAGATTTTGTGTAATGAAAACAGGTCGAGAACACTTTGGTGCAAAAATTATAAACAGCTCTGGAAGTAAATAAGATTTATTTAAATTAATTATCCATCTATGCTAACAAACACTGCATATTCATCATTTCAAAAGCGTTTCATCCTCCCCATGCACAGCAGTATCATTTTCCGCACCATTAAACCTCGAGATGAATTGACACTTTTGTCCGTCTCCAAATTGTTTCCCATCTGTCTTGTCAACAAATGTTAACAGGAAGGTTCCATTTGGAACTCCCTTGCAGTCGTGTCCATACAACAGCAGGGCACCGAATAATGTGACGTGGAGGGTTAGAGTTCATTTCTGCGTATGACTGCCTGAATTTACAGACTGAAATAGCTTTTCCAACTGTAATTGTCTTGCACCCGTGATCCCTTCAGGCCTGTAAGCCACGTTCATGTAACGCCATGCTACAAAAGCACCAAAGCCGCAGGGAGAAATAAATAGAAATGTCACAACAATAAGAAAATAATATGCTGTGTTGGGTTACATCAAGATATGTTATGGCAAGTCAGTTGAATAAATGTTTCGAGACGTGCACAGGCTTTGGTAATCTGGTCTAGAATAACCAACACAATTTAAAAAGGCTGTTACATACACTACCGTTCAAAAGTTTTGGTTTAAGATCATGATAAACAAATGTCACTCAATTGAGGCCAATCTTTTGACTGTAATGCAAGTAATGATCTGACAATTGTTTTATATAAATCATGCTGCAAGAGAAAGGTGAAAACGTATCTTTGTTAAATCATGCTGTATATACTGTACACTGTAAAAAAAATATATATATATGATCAATAAGTTATGACATGCTTTAACTCATTAAAATAAGTTAAGAAATGTTCAACTTTTTAATTTTTTTTAAGTCAGTTTAATGTGATTTAAGTTGAAATGACTTAAATATCCAAGTTGATTGTACTTCAAAGTTTAAGGCAGCAACTTAAAAAAAAAAAATGTTTACAGTGTACAGTATCAAGCTGTCCAGTTGCACAGTTCTAATCACCAATCTAAATATGTCCTCAGGATGCATGAGGAAACCTATCAGTCACACTTTCCAAAACAACAAAATGATCAGATTATCATTTTTTTTTCTCTGAGCGAACTTTAAGGGCTCGCCACATGAGGGGCTGCAAATAGGACACCAGCCTGTAACGGCTCCACACACAAACAAAACACTCAGTCATTACACCCGCATTGACTATTCATAATTCATTATTCTCCTCATTCAAAATTACAATTGTGTTATAAAATATGCAACAGGAGGAGTGACACAAACCGCCGAACGTGTGAGAGAAGGAGGGCGAGAGAGAAAGAGAGAAAGTGAAAAGGAGATGGAAGCAAAGCTGTACATAATATTTAGTGTATCAAGCACAGGCTGCAGGAGATGAATAAATTATGATGAATCCTTTTAACAGACTCACATTGACTGTGTTCAGAGGCCTCAGTATGTCTATTACTCCATTAGGAGAAAGGAAACAATTATATATTCATGTCAGTATCTTCAGCATTGTCACCAGTAGCATTTTTCAGTAGCAGATTTTTCCAAAAAAGTACAGATTTTCCAGCAACAAACTACTTTTTTCCAACAAGTAGTGCCGTATAGTGACAAAATGCTACTCTGAATAGCATTTGTTCATTGTTAGCACACACAGCATAATAAAATGTGCTCTCATTGCTCTACTTTGTGGTAGTACAGGATAAAATAAATAAGTTAAATATAATTAAAAATTAAATTAAATTATAAAATTAAATAAAAAATAAACAAACAATAAAGCATAATTAATTGTTTTTTAATTAAAATTAAATAAAAAAAATGAAATTAAATAAAAAAATTGGGAAAAAAATAATAAAATAAAATAAAATAAAATGTTTGTTTTTTTTAATCTTTTTGTTCGGCTGGTTCATTTAACCCTTTCCAAAACCATTTATTATTATTCGGACAACAACTATTTACTGTCTTTTTGGTAGCAAATAAAGGAGCCAGTCTAACGAAACAAACAAAACAAAACCACAAAACAAACTAATACACAAACAAAGAAATAAATAGGCCTAATAAACTATTTATAGCTTGTAGCTAGAAGCTAGAAGCCACAGGCTCAAAGTAGCTTCCCCAACACTGCTTCATATAAATATTACAGCTCCAGATATTTGGTATAGATTTGCGCTGTATGCATGGGCATAAGCTCATTTAATGAAAGATGAATGCGTTTCTAAATCTGCCCACATGTCAGAGGTGCAACGTCAGTAACCGAGCGTGTTTGCGTGTTTCTTGGCCGCATATGTTCCAGGTTGGGTTGTTAAATGTGAGAGGTGTGTGCTGCTAAAGACCGGCCACCTGTGCGACATTCATTAGGTTCCCTCCCTCCACAGCAGCAGACCCAGAGTTCCCATCTGGAGACGGTGTTTATGCCGTCCCACCCCTCCAGATTCCAGCCAGAATCCCTCACACACTTCTGCACAACACGTACACACACTTAATTACCGATCTGCACGCTACACACATGCAATTAATTCACTGTCAATTTCAATTAGTCATATACTGTATGTCTGAGTGTCTCAAAAAACACTTAGCTGGGGCTAAAGTTGACTTTGACGTGTCACGTGACCGAATGGCTAACCAAAAGCATTCATTTTTAAGCATTCTGTTCCGCTCTCCACTGTGAAAACAGCACAGCTGTATTTGCACTGCATTTATTGTCTTATATTTGTACAAGTCTCTGTCTTATTAGCCTCGATCTTATTGACTCTTTTAAAGGGCAACCATGGAAGCCATAATGAAGTTTTACAGGCATTTGCCTCAAAGAAGGGTTTGTTACCAGGGCTTTTGTATTAAATTATCACAGTAAGTATATTGTGATAAATTGTTTCAAATACATGTTTATTACAAAACAACATGTTTCACTTTTATTTTCACTTCATTCCTCCATTTCTTTAAAAAAAAATCTGGGAAATCTGGATAATGAGACACTTAAATATTAAGATACTAGATGTAAACAGTATAAGTGTGACAACAACACCAAAAACCCTAAAACAACCACAAAAATCATTATACAGCTAAAAAAAAATCTGATTAATTTTTGTAAGTGATTTTATAACTTCCATTGTTAGTGCCTCATCATAACCTCCATTTTTGGTAATCAACATTATACCATAAATGCTGTCAACAGAGCTTAACTTTATTAATACTGAATCCGGAATATTCACTTACAAAGATTAGGCCTGAATTTTACAATTATGTAGTTGGATTGGGATTTGGATTACACCGTTTTAACAAACTAATAAACTTAATGTGATGCATATTTGTCAGTAATATAGAAGAAACAGGTAAGTTGGCAAGCATGGCAAATTTTATTTTAAAACTCTTTGCATTTGGTTTTGTTTAAATCACAAAACATGTATTCAAATTGCTTAAAATCAGCATAAATCTGCTCATTGTGTAAACAATTAAATGTAGTTAAGTAAAAATTATGAACAATATGGCTAGTTGCGGAACAAGCAATATTCAATTAGTTCAAATGTATGGAATTGATAATAAAAAAAAAAAAACCTGTTTATATACAGTATTTTAAACACATTCAGTTTTTTAGTACTATTACAGAAATCGTACCCGTTTAATTTATGTATGACTTAAAAATAAAGAACTAAAAAAAGTTTATTAGTTTATGTTAAAGAGGACCTATTTCTTTAATCTGTAATGTTGCTGATTAAGCATTAGAAAGTTACAAACCACAAAGTCACTCCAAAGGAGGTCATTCTCGAAGTTTCTGAACTCCCTGAAACGCCGCGATAGTAGTCGTGTGTTTCCTTCCGTGAACGAACACATCACAATATTCTTCATTTTAATCATTCCCGCCAAAGGCATATGAAAATAAAGGTTAAGTCATGGTTGAGTTGCATTATAGTGTGTTGAAAATCACAATTATTGTAAGGGGCGTGACATTTCTGAAATGCACTCAAAGGAGTTGACCAATCACAGCACACTGGTCCAGCCGGCCAATCAAAGCACACTGAGCTTTTCAGAAGGAGGGGCTTCATAGAGACAGGAACTAAACAGAGCGTTACTGACAGACTGGGAAGAGAGGTGCTGCAACAAAGTCAAATATGTGAAAAATAATGTGTAGGCCTGTTCTAGTAGACCCCAAAAACTAAATCAAGACTTTGCAAAAGGCCATAAAATGGCCTCTTTAAAAATGCAATAAAAATAGATGGAAAATCAAATACATAAATCTTAACATAGGCCTAAATATGTTTTGAGTGTTCCCTTAATAGTTTTAAAATGAGAAAATTAAACGATAAATCAAATACCATAATATATATATTTTTTAAGCATATCAGGAACTCTTGTTCAACCAAAAGGAGTGACGTTTGGGTTTAGAGTGAGTAATTAGCAAAGACAGGAAAATCTGAGAAGTTACAGTTCATAATTCATATTTAATATAAGATCTGGCTTCATGAACCACCTCTGAGAAAGACAGTGTTGTGTGTACTAGTTAGGGTGCCAGCAGTATGTAAAGTGGATTCCTCTGGTCTGACATGTTAACCTGCCATGAACTCCCAGTCCAATTACCCGTTCCTTTTCATCTCTTATTCTCACTCTGTTGAACACACTCATAAACTGGCTCTATTGTACACACTCTCTCTCCTCTTCCCTAAAGTATCTACCACAGGTAGAGTGAGTGTGTGTGTGTGTGTGTGTGTGTGTGTGTGTGTGTGTGTGTGTGTGTGTGTGTGTGTGTGTGTGTGTGTGTGTGTGTGTGTGTGTGTGTGTGTGTGTGTGTGTGTGTGTGTGTGTGTGAGACTGCGGTGCAAGGACATTGAAGGATATTACTGCTGCATGTGTGTGAATATGTAGATTTTTGGTGGATTTTGAAGGTGTTTTAGAGCTAGTTTGAGGCTAATGGCTTTTGGCTGATTGGCCCCTGAGCTGGGGCATGCTGGGTCCTCTCCTCTCCACTCCAGCGCACTTTAATTCTGCTACACTATCCATCACAAAGCCAAATATGAGCCATGAGCATGCCCATCAATGCCAGGAGGATTGGATGCCTGCTTCCCTCCAGCGTGAGAGAGAAAAATAGCAATATTTTTTCTCAGATCAGAGACCACTTACAGGAAACAGGGCAGTTTTAATGAAGGCAGCTGGCTTTAGAGGTCTTATTTGTGTTGACAAACATAGGCCATGTCAGTTTTATTACATTGCAGAGTCAATTCATTAAAAAAAAAAAAAAAAAAGAAATTCTGCAAGAAAGTCTTTTAACCAATGGTTGGTGTAAATCCCTGAGCTAGCTATTAATGTATAAGCATGAAACATACAGTTAATGGTTGAGTAGGAGGCCTTCAACCAGGGCTGTGTTTCTCAAAAGCATTGTAAGCCTGTAGTTCATAGGCACCAATGGCTCTACGATCAACTTAGCTCACAATGCTTTTGAGAAACACAGCCCTGGTTGAAGGCCTCCTACTCAACCACTAACTGTATGTTTCATGCTGTTACATTGATAGCATACACACACACACACACACATATATAGTAGGGGTGTAACGGTATACAATGCTTTTGTGTTTCTCAAAAGCATTAAGCCTAAGTAGTTCATAGGCACCAATGGCTCTACGATCAACTTAGCTCACAATGCTTTTGAGAAACACAGCACAGGTCATGTCTACTTTGCAGCTATGTAACTTTGGATGTAATAACAATTAACTCATATATGGTAGAATGACTAGTTTCTAAACCAGTGAAAATTTTTCTTGAATCAGAGAAACGTACAACTTACCCCATAATGAGTTAGAGACACAGCAGCAGCTCATGAATATTCAAACCAGCCTCTCCCAATTAAAACATACAAGCCCAGCAATAGAGAGAATATCAAAGACATGAAATTCCACTACATATTCATCAGCTGAATTTCTAATGCAAATCTTACCCTGCTCACAATAGCATCTTTATTTCAGACCACAGAAATAGCGGTGCTTTATAGTGGCTGGTCCCTTTCAATATGGCCATATTGTGTTTGTTTGTTTTGCTTGCTTTTGTGTCTCATGTTTATTAGGGTGTTTTATGAAGGTTTTTTTATGGAGCCTCATAATAAACTCACTGTACAGTTAAACGGACCATGTGAACTTTAATGCTGGTTCATAAGAACAAGAGGGACAAAGAGATTGCACCACAGAATGCAACACTATAGGGAGTTTTTTTCCCCCTATCAGTGTGAACAAAGAAGCATGGAAAATTTAAGACACTACTTTCTAGATTAAGAGATGGGAATACAATCTATTACAAAGTACAGTACAGTATGGCAGTAAGCATTGTTTTTAGAATTTTAGTATCATATTTATAATAATAATAATAATAATAATAATAGCATATTGCTACACACACACACACATACATATACATATATAGTAGGGGCGTAACGGTACACAGAAGTCAAGTGTTTACGCATTTTGTTACATTTATGCACACACACACACTTAAATTGACCTTGATAGTATAATGTAATTAAGAAGTTAATTTCGACCAATGTTACCACAAAGTATCTTAGGTTATGTGACAAAACATTTTGTACAGTGTTCAAAGAACTGAATTCAAATAACACTTAAAGCAGGTTAATAGTGCAGTAGGTCTAGAGAGCGTCTCATCATGTGAGGTTCAGCACCATGGACAGCACATTACATCATTTACTCATGAACATTTCAATACTGCTGAAAATATATCAGATTTCCATGGATTGAGCTGTTTGAAGAGCCATATAAGTCAAAGACTCACTGAAATGTACACACACACACAAAAAAAAGGTTTAAAGGGTTATTAAAACTGCCACTTCAAAAAGGTTTTCAATTTTTGCATCTGCTTCACACAATAGAAATGTCTCACATGTAATCGCATAGAACAAGCTTGCTGATTTCCCAAGCAAAATTCTTGAAGAAAGATCTATTCATCACAAGTTATGAAAGACTAATAGGCATGAAGATCAATCAACTCATGAAAGAACGTAAGAAAGCGAGACTTCATTACACAAAAATCTGCTATGTTCAACGCCATTAAAAATTCATATTCACATCTTGATATTCATGCTTCTATAAAAAACAGCTCTCAATGGAGTCTCACTTTTAGCCTTTGCACCTGCAGACAGTCTACAGCAGTGGTCCTGTGCCCACACACACACACACACACACACACACACACACACACACACACACACACCTTCCCCTGAGCCAGTGGAAGAAATTAGTTTCACTGTCTTTATCCTAAAGCTTTCAGTTCCAGAAAGGCTGATTGCGGTTTCAGAGGCAGTTAAAGCAGACAGTGGGGAGACGTGCTGACAGAGTGCACACGGGTCTACAGTTACTGAGGGCTTATTAAAATAAACTGCAGATTAATTTACTTCTCCTTTAGCAGCCAATTTACTGCCTTTTGTTTGTGAGGGGAAAAAAGGAGGTGTGAAAAAAAAAGGAGTGTGGCTAACCTGCTTTTGCATGTGTGTGTTTCTTCAATTATGGGCTCTTTTGGCCTCCTAAACCTTTTGTGACTTCTTAAAACACACATTTCACACTCTCTCTAGTTTAGTTAATTTGTAACAATGTCCAACACTATGTACGTATTTGCATACTGCACATGAAAGGCGAATGCTGTCATTCAGTAACACCACAGTCAGTGTCGCTTTCAACTAAAACTATTTTCAACTAAAACTATCATTCATTGAAATAAAAATATTAAATACAGATAAAAACCTAAAAATTAGAAATGTTGCCTTGGTACCTAACTAAAATAAAATAAGTTTAAACATTAAAATTGCTTAAACTAAAAGTAAAATAATAATACATTTATAATAAATAATACTACTAATACTACTACAACTAAATATAAATAAATAAAATAATCCAAATGAATGTTTCATTTAATATATATATATATATATATATACTGTATATATATATATATATATATATATATATATATATATATATATATATATATATATATATATATATATATATATATACTGTATATATATATATACAGTATATATATATTATATATAGGATTTGCACCTTAATAAGGTGCAAACTTGATTGAAATGATGCAAATGTCTGAAAAATAGATAAATAACTTCAACAATAAATATTTAAATGGTTCATGTTTATTTCACTTTAGATTTGTATAGGTTTTAAAGCATTTAAACTTTGCACGGCATTTAAACATGGAATAATCCAAAAGTGTTTGTAATGTTTTTTGATATGTTAAGATTGAAACACTATAGAACACAAATCTATACATAAATGTGATTTGAGACCTTGCAAAATTAATGAATCAATTATTTAAAAAATCCAAGAATGGATTCAACAGATTAAAAAAAAAGTTAGGAAAGAAAATATGTACACAAAAGTGCCCTTAGTTGAAGAAACACCCATATAAAGACTCAAGATCCAATCCTCTTCTTTGGATATAATGCTATATTTATATATAATCGTTTTTTAATTGCGATTAATCACAGAAAAAATGAAAGATCACAGAGAAGAAATATCCATCCTGTGTAGAATGCATTTGTCTTCATAGATACATTCTACACAGGATGGAGATGTTTTAATTCATGTTATCATGACTGCTCTCTGTCTTTATAGAGATACATCTTTTTGCTGCTCTGGGTAATTTGACTTGCCTCCTTTCGTTGATTGGATTACAAGCCCGACATTCATGTCGGTGCACTTGCAGCCCAACAGGTCCATGCGCACACACACAATGCACATGTACTGACCTACAAAGACTGCACACATAAGCCAACCAGCCACAAAAAAAATATCAAAAATAAAAAGTAGTAGACCCTAGTCAGTCTAGGTCAGTTTACATCAGTCGAGTTGTTGCCATATTTTTGACTTGGATAAAAGCAAGGTATAATTTGTTGCTCCAAATTATTTTCATAGGACAGAAAATGTCATCAAAAATTGGTTTTGAAAATTAGACAAGCTAGGAAAGTACAACATTATAAAACCTTGAGTTTGAAGTCAAAACAACATATTCTGAAAAGTATTAATCAGCAAAGGAACAGTAAAGCGAAACACAGTGTACCTCTATTACGCCCTCCATTCTCACTCATCTCACATCCCCCTCCTCTCTCTTTGATGTTGTCTCACAATGCCCTGATGAGATGCGAATTGATGCGCTGATTTGAGATGGGCCTATCCAGTAATTCCCCTCTCTACTCATCTGTCTAAAACAGGCATAGCAGCGTCTGTCAGACCTGCTGCAACCGCTCACAAGAGTAAATGGGACTGCGATTGTGGATGAGCCAAAAAAAAAGCAACAAAAAAATAATCAAATGATGCAATCAAATAAACATTGTTTCAGTTACGGGAACACCTTTAATGTGGTGATTTCAATGATTACATTTGACATGTAAGAGCCAGTTTAATCTCTAAAGCATTTCCTAACCCTTTCAGATACAATTAGTCCATGATGAATCTATACTCTGATCATTTTACAAAATATTATAATTGAAAAAAGTTTCGGCATTTGGTTTGATAATCTATACCTGATTTGATTTTGAAAAGCTTTTCATATTTAATATAGATGTTGTTTAATTTTGGCTGTGAAATGAGATTGGATAAGCCACAGTCAAAGCTGTTATAAATATACAGGTGACATCAATTTAATCTTTAGATATTTATGTGTGGAACATTTTAACAGTTAATATGTTTATTTGTTTAATAAAATGAACAATTACAGACAGACAGATAGATAGAACGATAGAACGATAGATAGAACGATAGATAGAACGATAGATAGAACGATAGATAGAACGATAGAACGATAGATAGATAGATAGATAGATAGATAGATAGATAGATAGATAGATAGATAGATAGATAGATAGATAGATAGATAGATAGATAGATAGGATTGAGAGAACAATAGCGATGGATGGATGGATGGATGGATGGATGGATGGATGGATGGATGGATGGATGGATGGATGGATGGATGGATGGATGGATGGATGGATGGATGGATGGATGGATGGATGGATGGATGGTTTGGTGTTTGGACAAATGGTTTCGGTTGCTGTAAAAGTATGGATTTAGCGATTTGGGTTTAGAATCTGTTAAAAAAATTACTTTCATAAGTACTTCCATAAGTGCTATCAAATCTAATACTTTACATACAATATTATCTGTACTGGGCAACTTAATTCTAGCCAAGAATGACAATGAATATCTAAAGCAGAATCTAATAAGGGGGAGGGCACATTTGACCCCCAAGACCTGCCCTCCAGGTACGCATCAGTCCTATTAGTACGACCCATCCTGTCTGTAAACGAGTACATCCCCACACAAACCACAGGAGAGTGTTGGGATATCTCTCTTAATGAATGCTGTGACGGCTCATCTCAGTGTCAGTGACACAGCTGAGCATGTAGACCGAACAATGACTTTAATCCACTGCGTTTCACAATCAAATCCTCACTCTTTCCTCTCTGTGTGTTTAGTGCTCGTCTTCTAAAGTTCACCACTGCTGAACTGCATTTACATTTGTGTAACACATGTCTTTCACTCTAAACGACATGGTTATGATATTTATCCAGCAATGAGCTCAATATTGAGTTTGGAGTGGTGCTTCTGTAGAAAGAGAGATGGTGTCATAATGAAGAGTGGCTCTGGGGAAGGTTTAGGCAAAGCTGCTGATTTACATTGGCGATGCTTTATTAAAGGATCACACTCCATTTTCACTTAGCCTCTTGTCTCTGCATTTCTCTCGCTTGAAGAATTATATATATATATATATATATATATATATATATATATATATATATATATATATATAAATAATACACACACAAACACACACATACACACACACACATATATATATATATATATATACACAAATATACATATATATACTGTACATACATACATACATACATACATATATAAATTATTAAATGTTATTTTT
This sequence comes from Squalius cephalus, assembly GCF_949319135.1. NCBI lineage: Eukaryota > Metazoa > Chordata > Actinopteri > Cypriniformes > Leuciscidae > Squalius > Squalius cephalus. The sequence goes on from NC_137133.1 coordinate 14,336,381, forward strand.
TCTATTTTAGTACGTTTTCAAGGTAAGAGGCATTTTAAAACACATTTTATGAATTATTCATTCATAAATATTATGTTTTTAGGAGTTGAACCACATGACATTTAACAATCCAAACTAACTTTTAAGCCTTATCATAAAAAGGTCCAATTATCTGGTGTTTAAATAGATTTATTGACCTTCACACGCAGTCATGAGGGCTCCTTAATGATTTTATTTCCTGTTCTGCCTGTTGGTTGCACCACATTATTCTTTTTTAAGAATTTACTTTACTTTTATTTTTTTGGCTACAATATGATGTCAAGACAGTATCACCTTGTATCACAATTTTAAATCAGAAATTAAAAAAAGGTGATCACAGTAGAAAAAGTGTATTCAAGTCAAGTATGTATACATTATATTTTTAATACTACTGAATAAACTGAAAGACCCAGAAAAAGAGCACCATGTTAGTTACACATAAGCAGTAACTTCATCATAAACATGGTGTTTTAGCAGAAAATAAGGTTCCTTATAAGTTTCCAAAATGAATTCTAAGTATATAACTCCAGAATGTCATCATTAGATTCCTGTTGCTCCTCACAGCATTCCCAGCCCCATGTGTGATCATTAGTAAAAAACATGATAGAGAGGTGTGAAGAAAAAAAAAAGTGAAGATGAACAAACAGGTCCCATGATTTCCACCTTAGCAACTGGGGATGGATCCACAACAGCTTTAAGTAATGATGTCCGCACCACATCACGGAGAACAAGAACAGCATGACAACAGAGATTCGCTATTGATCGATAAAATCCAGCAAATGAGGCTGAGCACACAAGACATTGCCATACAGTACACACAGTTTACTATAATATTAGCTCATGCTGAGCTTTTTTCTCAAGGCTGTGAAAGAAAAAAATTACTGCTATATCTTATCAATCAAATGATTATATCATTAGCTGATTAGCTCGTCTTCTGTTAAAATTTTTTTTAGTGTAGCACACTCATAAAGTCTATATAATCCAGGGTGTGTAGTATTTAATTTGACGCTATCTATAGAAGTACAGTCCTTTCAATATCTCATACTGTCTTAATGTCCTATGTCGCAGTTAATGCATGTTTTTGTTCACTGGAAACTTTTTGCAGTGTTTTGTCAGCTAATCGATGAAACACATGTAAACAACAACAACAGCACAACGCACTTAATGGACTGTTAAACTTCAGCAACCTCGTGTCAAATTGGAAATGATGTAAATTCTGAAGGTTGATAAGAGTAGGGAGTCACAATTACAACCCCCAAGAACAAGATTCAGACCAAAATTAGACTTTATATATGCAAAGACGACGCACTCGTATACTTTCAATGGGAGAAAGTGCAACGCACAATATGGCGGAATAATTCCCGCCTTCTAAATAAAACAGCCAATTGCTGATTGGTAAAGTCGTTGCATCACTGCAGCTGCTGTTAGAAGCTCAGGTTACTATAAAAATAGTCAGTGTTGTGAGACTGCTTCAGCCTGAAAAATAAACTTTTTAACACTATTTAAACAAAAGAAACCACATTTATGATACAGTTGTTGTCAGATTTCATTGCTGATTTCAAATATTAAATGTAATCGTAAGCTTTGCGAACAGCTTTGGAGAATTTGATGCTTCCTCATTCAAAGTGAGGGGAGCTGTACTTGTGTGACTAAAATTGTTGCCTGAGAGGTGTTTCAAAGATGGCCACCGAGTCAAATAACTTGCCTGAAGGAACTTTTGATTAGACCCAGATCCAAACCACACTCATTGAAACCCAAATTCAGACCAAACCAGACACCTCAGATGCAGAACTAGACTAAAACTAGACCAGATCCAGCCCCCAACAAAGGTCAGGTACCCTAAGATTCAAACCCAGACTGAGTAAGCCAAATAGTAGTGTGTGAAGTGCACAAAGAGCACATCCATTGGAAAATTTACTATCCCATGAGGCCATGGGAAAAGATTGGTGAATGGCAGCAAATAAACATCACTTTATGACCATTTAAAAAGTACATTCTACAGTATATAAAATGATTGTGTGTAATATGAATGTAATCCATATGTAATCTGAATGTAAACTATATTTGTCAATGACAACATGGCATTGACAACTTGGAATATTACATGATATAACACACAATCTTCTTAAGATTCTTAAGATTTTCTGGGGTTTATAAACCAAAATACATCCACTAACAATCCACCTTTGCTCAGCAAGCATAATCACAGGCCTGTCTTTTCACAAAAGGACTGTCAGGGTAACCTTTGCAGAGTGATTGCTCTTATTTTTTTGTGTTTTTCATTTGTTTTCTACACCCACCGGTGTAGAATGGTCTTATGTTTTTGATGTAGATTTTTCAAGTTATGACTCATTTGTTTCAGCTTTTTCTCTGCATGTCTTTCTGTCCCTGTCATTGTCTCTGCCCTGTAGTGAATGCAGAACAGTAGCTAGTAATTCACTCAAGCATAAAATTATACCCATAGGCGCAATAAACTGTGAGCTTGTGGAAGATTACATCTATGCATGAGAGTGTGTTTGTGTGTGAGTGTTTGTTTGCATGGCAAGAGTCCCAGCACACATTCAGCCCACCCACTGTCACACTCTCTTCCTCCATATTCCACTCATTTTATCACATTGGTGACTAAGCATTCCGAACAATCTTTTAAAAGGATCTTGATGCTAGATCAGAAAAATTATATGGATCACTGAGGATTTGCCTTTGACTCCATAATCACATTAAGACATGAAATCACAAATTAATCCAAAAAGAGAAGATTTGTTCTTGAGATTCAATTATTTAAAGGCACAGTTGACCCAAAATAACATTTACCTTCATGTTGTTCCAAACCTGTATGACTATAATAAGTATAGAGTAATTAAATATTTACAAATCATTTGTAAACTACGAGTTCATAGTTAATTAGCCTAATAGTTTATAAACTGTAGTTAATACATTAATAGACTATATACAAACTAGTGATTATAGTTTATAAGGCTTTAAATATGGATATTTTTCTAACAAAACGCATCGCTTCACTTCAGAAGGCCTTTATTAACCCCCTTGAGTCGTGTGGATTACTTTTATGATGGATGGATGAGCTTCAAAACCTCAGTTACTATTCACTCCCATTATAAAGCTTGGAAGAGCCAGGATATTATTTAATATAACTCCGATTGTGTTTGGCTGAAAGAGGAAAGTCATATTCTCCTAGGATGGCTTGAGGATGAGTAAATTATGGGATCATTTTCATTTCTGGGTGAACTAATCCTTTAGGAACATAGACAGCAGCAGGAATATTAGGCTGCTGTCACTTTAAGACATACAGCACGTTTATGTTCACTTAAGACAAAACCGACTATGTTAATGTGAAAACTCACCAAGACAGACAGTGTTGCATAATTCTTTGTGTATTTGACTGTTCAAAAGCAATGAAAGAGTTTGATTTCAGTAGTAGTGGCCAAGCAATGAGTTAGTAGCTTTATCAAAGATTTGAGCATATTTGACTCAAGAACATCATGCTATTGTGAGAGAGCTGTCAGGGTTATCTGCTCTCATGTGATAGTCAGTAACTGAGGTGTTCAGAAAAAGGATGGAATGGAGAGCAAGCATGATTCAGTGAAAGGCAGTAAAGATAATCAAATTTGCAATTCATTCGCATTTTAAATCGATTGAGGTGCAGTCCCATTTACCACTGCGTAATTAAAAGTGTGCGAAATCCACTCATTCCAAAAGGAATTCATGTATTCGGGAGTTTCGCTTGAGGGTGAAATAGTTCCCCACGTGGATTTTGCTCATGTTCAAGTTGGTCACTAGCCTGGAAATCCAGACCCAAATATGAAAGATTAAGGGTCTGGCATCGAGTAATGAAAATCGCCCAACTCGAGGGGCGGCACCAAGCATGCATTTGAAAATCTCACTGCACGCAATTAGATAACACTACGACCAATCACTGTCGTGATTGCTCTGTCACTAGCGCTGTCGTCATCTGTTTAGCTCGCCTCTGGCCCGCCTATATCAGATACGCCGATGTGATTGGTGCAGCTCGGCTACAAGGGCATATTTAATGAGCATCATTAATCAATGCCAGAGTAACTCGCGGAGCAAATTCAAATTGTGCTCTCGCGAGAACTCTGGATTTCCAGGGTAGTTGGTCACATAAATTCACCCCAATGACCAACAGAAATCTGTTTGGTTTGAAAGTAACTATTCTTCTGAATAGTCACAACACTATTGACAATTGACCTTTTTTGCACACAAAATTTTGCCGAAATGTCGTTAAATGTGCACTCTAAGGGGAAAAGATGTTCAATGGGGTTCAATATAGAACCCTAGGGTACTTGACTCAATTCTAAAGACTTTATGCCAATAAGGTTCTATAAAGGAAATTACTTAAATTATAGCACACTACTTTCATGTTTAAGAGGATTTTTTCCCCCATTTTTTTTGTGATAAAGTACATTTATGAGTGGTTTAATTAATTAAATTAAATGAATTAAAAATTAATTAAAACAATTAAAGGTAAAAGGTAAATTCATAAATGATCCCATGATGGGAACCGCTAAAAGTTTATATATACGAAGCGCCTGATAGAACCCTTATGGTTCTGTACAGAATCTTTTCTTCTAAGAGTGTGACTGCACCTTTATTGATCTAAACAAACGATTCATGATTCAAAAATCCATGTTTTAAGATTGATGCATATGCAGGATTCGTAATCAATGCATCGAGACTCAATCATTACACCAAGATTTAGAAATAAGAAACTTCCCAGAGAAGAAAAGGCGGTCAAAGCAGAGGATGAAAGAGCGAGATGCACATAGGAAGAGAATAAACATGGACTGGAGCGAAAGAAACACCTTGTCCTGGAGACGCTCCCAGAGCTCTGAGAGAGAGGAGATTTGAGTGAGGGTCTCTCGGGACTGAGAGTTACTCTGAAGCTTGACATTTACAAGTGTTACACTCCATCCTCTCTCATCAGATCCAACCTGCCATTTTTCCCACCTCACTGCCCTGTAAATGGAGCCCGATAACGTAGCGGCCAGGCAAACCTCACAGACGCAGGGGAAGAGCCGGCCCTCCTCCTCGGGGCCCTCGGAGAAGGTAATGCACAGGTTTAAAATCCCACACGTCTACATAACAGCAAATGTAAATCCACAGCACTTCTCGTACACAAAGGAAATGTCAATCTGCTACACACTTGGCAGTGGCTGGCGTGCTTTCTCAATTTAAATTCTGCCTGGTGCTCATGTAAAGCAATACCAATTCAACCTTGAGTGGCTAGTCTCTGGATGGGGCGGAAATTCAAAGCGACAGGCTGGTATTCATAGGAGATCGTTTTTATCCCTGTGTCTGGCAGTTTATGCATTAGCATTTGCTCTAGTGGAAGTGCGTGCGAACACGCTGCTAGTGTAGGAGGGTAAATTGGTGCAGGATGTCTTGAGAAACAATTAAAAGTGCATTTACAGAACACGGTCTCCATCTGCACTCAACAGAGATGTAACACCTTTTGCTCTCTCTCTCTCTCTCTCTCTCTCTCTCTCTCTCTCTCTCTCTCTCTCTCTCTCTCTCATTCACTTACACAGGAACTGAGGATTTCCTACATTAGAATTACAGCTAAAACACTTGCTCTTTTTGCCAAAGTGAACACAACGCCGCCCACAAGAAACTCGGGAGATCTCGGCATTGCTGGCTTTTATTAAAATGAAAGAGAATTTAGTGTGTTAAATGGTAAGCTTATCAACGTGATGGGAAAACACGAGGAAATATAAAGGCAAGCTTGATGTAGGTCAGACACAATCACTTTAAAAGCAGCAACATATAATATTTATGTCATATTACATATTAAGATGTTCATGCATTCACTACTGGTTAAAAGTTTGGGGTCAGTTAATGTTTTACAATGTTACAAAAATATATATTTCAAATAAATGCTGTTATTTTGAACATTCTATTCATCAAAGAAGTAAAAATGTATTATAGTTTCCACAACAAATATTAAGCAGCATAAATGTTTTCAACATTGATAATAATAACAAATGTTTGAGACACTGAATTTGCCATCACAGGAATTAATAACATTTTGAAGTATATTAAAAACATAAATGAAGCTTTGAATAAATGCAGCTTTGTGCGCATAAGAGACATCTTTTAAAAACATTTCAAAATCTCATCAACCCCAAACTTTTGAACGATAGTGCATATTGGGAAAATGTTATAATAACTTTCATAAAAACATAATTTACAAACATTGTACAATGCATACCTGATCAATAGTTCATCCATGCATATGGTACACTTTAATGTCCAAATACTTTTTACTAAAGCATTATGGCAAAAAAGTACATTTTGCAGGGAGAACTATCAGATGTTTTATAAATTATTATCTAAAATAAAAATAGCAAATCATGTAGGTTTTTAACATCAAATCTCTGTATATATTTTGTTTGTGTGTTTAAGTGAATTAAATGGTTAATTTAATTACTATTGTTTAATTTGGTTTAAATGTAATGTTTATTGCAAAAAAAAAAATATATCCACATTAGTGCAAAAATTGCAAACCTTATATAAAATACATATGATGTAAAACAGCTCATACAATATTTAGTTTGATCTCCTGGGGTAGACAGTGACCATTTGCTGAAACATTAAACGCCACATTAAAGAGTGCCAAAACGGTATTTCATTTGTGCATTTCGTAATAAAACAAAGCTAAAATTCGTTTAATATCAAAAGTAAAGCACAAAGCTTATTGCGATTATTGGACAAGATGTGCGCTACAGATAATAAAGTGAAGTTTAGTTCATGCATCAACTGAAAACGGCATGGATTAAAAGATCGATTCTTGGGATTTAAGAATTGATATCATCATCAAAATGAAAATGGATTAAAATCGATGTATTTCAACCCAGCCCTACTGATCTAATCAGGAAAAGGAGCAAAAATAGTTCTGCAGTATAATTGACTGGATGATGTAATATAACAGTAGTGTGTAATTCTGATATCACTATTATTATGGTCTGTTAGAGTTCAAAAGCACCAAGTCCATTTAAAGAAAATTAAATGGTTATTATCGTCACAGATTTGCAGCACTGATTTTCTTCTTTCATGTGTTTTTCCCTTTCTCCAGACCTTAACTAAAAGCTGTAGTTATTTTCTCCTTTCCTTCTAAAAGCCATTTATTACGTTGGTCTCTCTTTTTCTCTTAGCTGATCTGCATGTAGCTTATTTTTTTTGCATGTTATAATATGTTCGAGCCCCCTCCCCCGTTTCATTTTGCCAATAGGCATCACTGAATAATTGATAGCTGGAACCGAATGGTGGGTTCATAGCTTGTATGCACCATCTTTTATTTCCATCTTGATGCCAGCATATTTATCTGCATTTCCCTTCGAACAGCACAGATGTCTGAGAAAGCGCTCCCTCCAGCCAATGAATGATGACTACACATCTACACAGATACTTCATACCTCAGAGTTCATTCTGAAAGTGTGTTGCCTTCTTTCCTTTCCAATGCATTTTAAAGCCAGGTGGGCCGGTTATATTCTGTCACATGTGCTAAAACAGCCACCTTAAAGAAGAAGAGAGAGAATGACAGAAAGAGCAAAAGAAAGAAAGAGCTAGTGTGAATAAGAAACAGAGCGCTATTTCACATTACATGAGATGTGACCTTTTGAAAATAGCTTTGCCTGAAACTTGCCCTATGTATTTCTCTCCCTCTCCCTCTCAATCACACTACAAACAGGCATGCATATGCACACAGTCATTTAGAATAACACACACGACACCTTAAACATGCACAAAAACAACACACACACACACACTGGCAGTGAGACATTCCCTCAAACAAACAAAAAGCCTATGGCTCTGATAAACAGAGGAACCATGGGAATATTAGAGATAAAACAAGTATTTTACCCAATATTTACAAACAAATATCTATCTATCCATATGTCTGTCTCTGCCTGTCCATTTATCTGCCTACCTACCTACCTACCTGCCTGCCTGCCTGTCTGTCTGTCTGTCTTTCTATCTACATACCTGCCTGCCTGCCTGCCTGCCTGCCTGTCTGTCTATCTATCTATCTATCAACCTGTCTGTCTCTGTCTGTATGTTCCGTCTACCCATTTACAAGCCTGTTTCTCTATCTATCCATCTATCTGCCTACCCACCTGTCTGTCTATCTCTATCAGTTCCATACCATATCTGTCTAAGTCTGTCTACCTACCTATTCCATCTACCCATTTACCTGTCTGTCAGTCTATCCATCTATCTGCCTTCCTACCCATCTGTCTGTCTATCTCTGTCTGTCTATTTGCCTATTCCTTCTACCCACCTGCCTGCCAGTCTATCTATCCACCTATTCATCTGTATATCTCTGTCTGTCTAGCTGTTCCACTAATCTACCTGTCTGTCTGCCTATCTCTGTCTGTCTGTCTGTCTTTTCCGTCTACCCATTTTCCTGTCTGTTTGTCTACCATCTACCTACCTGTCTGTCTACCTGTCCATCTATCTACCTACCTATCTGTCTATACCTGTCTGTTTGTCTGTCTCTGTCTGTCTATGTGTCTATCTATCTATCTACTAACCTGTCTGTCTATCTGTCTGTCTGTCGTCTATCTATCTATCTATCTATCATCTGCCTACCTACCTGTCTGTCTGTCTGTCTGTCTGTCTATCTCTGTCTGTATGTATGTTCCATCTACCCAGTTTACCAGCAAGTCTCTCTATCTATCCATCTATCTTCCTACCCACCTGTCTCTCTGCCTATCTCTGCCTGTATGTCTGTCAATATATTTTACTAAATAATTTTTAACATTCATTAGAATTGAATAAATATTCTCCAATCCAAACAGAGCACATCCAATATCCAATCAGAAGCACTAGCATTGCCATTTTAACTCTCACATTACAGATTTGTTCACAATCAGAAGAGTAACAATACCAGGAGAGACAATATCCATGCCCGAGTGTGCAAATCACTATGTGCATTTAAATAGGAAATGTCTGTAAGGAAACAGTAAGTAGCATGAGAGGCATTTGAAGTCTAAGATGATTTCTTAACCATTATTTCAGAAACTGTTTGTGTTAGGAAAAAGTGTGATGAACAATATATTGTTTCAATGCCACAGGTTCCCTGGCACAAAATCACACAGCGAGAGATCCTTATCCAAGCCTCCAGCTCACTCTACTCAAAAAGCAATCAGCTAATTCAAAGCGGTCTGCGCTCTGACTAGCCCACCAGCTGTCACAAGCCGACTACTTCGGGAAAAACTCTCACAAAAATATGGTGTTTGTTTTGGCGAAGAAAAAACAATATTCATCAAAAATCAATGTGAAACATCAATGTGAATCTGCACCCGCAGGGGCAAAGTAGACAACCGCAAAATCATCAAATCATTCTGTTATTGCTGATGGCATGTAGGGAAGCACATAACTGTCTGTGTGTGTCTGTGTGTGTGTGTGTGTGTGTGTGTGTGTGTGTGTGTGTGTGTGTGTGTGTGTGTGTGTGTGTGTGTGTGTGTGTGTGTCTGTGTGTGTGTGTGTGTGTGTGTGTGTGTGTGTGTGTGTGTGTGTGTGTGTGTGTCTGTGTGAGTGTCTGTGTGAGTGTGTTAAAGCAGTGAAACAATTCAATTTAATTCACATGTGTTTGTATAGTGCTTTTCACAATACACATCGTTTCAAAGCAGCTTTACAGAAAATGCATGAGTCCACATTGTATCCAATTGGATCATTGGATCTCCTCAGAAAGCAGACAGGCCTCATTACTGCACAGTGGGTTTCATGACTGCCATTATGTAAAGAGGAAATAGACAAGGGGTTTGACAGTTGTAAAGGGTTGATGGGTGGGGGGTGGCTGTCAGTGCCCTGAGACTGAGGCTGATTGGGGTCAAATCTGGAAACTGATTCAATCATTGTCAAAAATGGGGGTTGGGCGCAGTAGTTGTTTCGGAGAAATATTACAGGGGCTTTTATACAGACTGTTTATAAAAGTAGGTGGCATTTAAACATGAATCACAACTGTAAAAAGTATCTGCACAAAAATCAAATCAAAAGAAAAAATAGAACTAAATTAAATGCGTAAATAAGTAAACAAACAAAGAACAAATAAAGTTGTGTTATAATTTGCTTATATTAATAATTTGATTTCTTCAAACAATCAAACAATAGACCAAAAAAAAAATCAAAAACTTGAAATCGCATACTCTCTTGAGTAGGTTATCTGAATAAGTAATTACTTCGCGACTGCTAAAAAAGGTGTGTTCTATATAAAATAAATGTGTGTAGTATGTAATCTGGATGTACTATATTCACTACGCTGCCCTTGTCACGTGACCTACCAGCGTCAGTTGCATCGCATCCTTGAAAGGGACTTCACTGCCATTCCTCTCCCGTGGCCTCATGGAATACTATCGTATGCACACTTCAGAATCTCGCCGGAAGTAGTAGGTCTTCCAGGTACTTTTTTGCCGACTCTTACTCTAGTAATGAGTAATGTTTCTAACATACTTTTTTTGTCACATACTGTTTTTCGTCTACTACTGTATATAGCATGGATGTGTGATTTCAGATGCAGTATCTATAAGCACTACAGCTCAACGGGAACTGGCCACCTCTTCTTGCACACACACTGGCAGAGTTTATAGAGCTTCATCACATCATGAATATTCCCAGCTTTAAAGAAACAGAAATGAAAGAGACATGTTCAGAGAGATGGATGGATGTTTCTTGGGTTACTTTTGCCCTATCATTTCCTTCACTGTGTCACGCACTATCAAAACCGCTAGGCCTTAAAGCCCCGTTCACACTACAAGCGACTTTGTCGATGCATGTCGCCAGTGGCTGGCGGTGAGGTCGCTAGTGGGCGTTCCCACTACTGGTTGCCTAGTAATGTTTATGAGTGACATTCACAGTTGTAGACAACAAATCTGTTTTCTTGCTGTTACAAGCTAACATTTTGGAAGGAAAAGTTTAAATATAAATGGAATCAGTACATAAAATGCATAATATTAAAGATGAATGAGAAACAGCGAGTGCTCTTTGCTATCACGGCTATTTAACTGCAGCAAATGGGCAAATACTGGTCTTTCTGAGTTCACGAAACCATTCAGGCTCGGAGTCAGCACGGCAATACCACTGTATGTACACGGAGACATATCATACTATATTGGACAGTTTCTGACCGCTAAAATAAACTTCTCAATCATCTTGCCTCGTCACTGAAGAGTGATGGATCACGCGTGCCCTACTGACTTCACTCCGATTGGTTGTCGCTCCCGAAAATTCGCTCTTCATTTGCATAAAGTTGAACGGATCTCAACTTTGTCGCGTCACCAGACACGCCCCATCCAGTCGGCAACGGTCGCGACCGCGCGTGTCACCGGAAGTCGCCCGCTCCCCATTGAAAATGAATGGTATCGCGTCGCTTGGTCGCGTGTAGTGTGAACGTAGCTTAAGGCTTTGGTATGATGCATCATGGTTAGTGATTTCTATAGAGCAGGCTGCCACCATATTCATTATGCATGACCCCTCTCTTACGGAGATGGTGATAGAAATTAATGTATTCATATCTGTATCAAAGTATGTGCTATCCTACTTTATTTTACAGGGTATTCTCATGCTGCAAGACTTCTTTGGCTCAGACCCTGAAATCCCTGATCAGAATTATCTGACGGATCTCTGCTGATTAATTTATGTGTTGTTGCTCCTCAGCAGAGACATTTGGGCAAGGTTGAGAAAGGGTTGCTAATGCGATGTGACAGTTTGGCAAAAGAAGAGGAGGGGAGGAGAGAAAGTGCGAGAAACCAGGAGAGTTTTCTCAAAGGTCAGGTCAAAAGTCAGCCCACTTTATGCCACAAACTCCTTTTTTATTTCAATCTGTAGTTTGTTTCTATGCATCTGTTTTTCTCTTTCTGTTTTGTAATACAGTATCTCTGTTACAACCATAGGCGTCATTTATGGTGTTGACGAGTAGGGCATGTCCCCATCACTTTTTATTTTATCCACACCACTTTATGAAATAGTTTGGGGCAGGAATGTCTCTAATACAATACAACCAACTGCCATTATTTCATGCGTGTTATAAGAATTTATATTGGAATTTGTCATTTCATTTTTCTGAGTTATTGTTGATGATGTAATATATGGCAGAAAGTGACAAAGGCAATGTTCTTCTAGCACACACTCCAATCTATTGCTTTTAAACCCTGGTATCTGGATCAGAACTACTTGTACTCAACACAAAAATATTACCACTTTTGATGCCAAGGACCCCAAAATATGATGATTGGAACACAGTTCTGCTCTGACTTTATAGGTAATTTTTTTTTTTGGAAAGACAACAGACAATGTTGTACATAAAATATAATAACAATTACTTTATTTTCTACAGCGCCTTTAAAAGGAGCTTCTCTCAAAAGAGTATCACAAGGTAAAAATACAAGGAAAATACAAAATAAATCAACAATAGTACATTGGTGTATTAAAACATAAATCAACAATGTTACCACAATCAACAGTAAGAGAACTTGAAAAATAAATGTTTTCAAATACGTTTTAAAAATTCCAAGAGACTGCTTCATTCATTTCAACTGGAAGTTGGTTTCAACTGTGAGCAGCAATAGAAAAAGCTCTGTAAGCCATGGAACATAGTGTTTGATGGACAACCAACACGCTGGTTAGGATTATATGGTGTTAAAAGCTGAGATAAATACTCCGGAGCCAGTCTGTGAAGTGTATGTGAGCATACGAACTTTAAAATCAACTCTGAATTTAACTGGTAGCCAGTGCAATGGTTTCAAAATGGCAGTAATATGATCTCTTGTATTGGTCCTAGTTGAAATTCTAGCTGCAGATTTTGAACATACTGTAGCTTATTTAGAGTTTTTTTTTTTTTTTTTTTTATAATTTACTTTTTTGCAACTGAAAGTGATAGCATTGGACACAATTTAGCAATATCTTTATAACATTTTGAACTTGAGGGTCAAATGTCAATGACAAATTCCTTAGATTCCTTAATTTCTTCTGAAACTCAGGTAAAGAACCATCAATGATAAGAGGTGTTTGGCCAGCCTTGTGGAGCTGATGAGGAGAACCAATATGCATGACCTCAGTTTTATCACCGTTTAAACAAAGAAAATTATCAGCCATCCATGATTTTATCTCAGAAATATATTTAGTGAGCAATGAGACAACCTCACTTTGACCATGTTTACAATGAATATAGATCTGTGTCTCATCGGCATAAAAGTGATACTTAATACCTAAAGTTTGTAAAAGTTGGCCAAGTGGGAATAATTAAAGACTAAAAAGTAAGGGTCCTAAAATTGAGCCCTGAGGGATGCCAGTAGAAACTGATCCAATATCAGACCTATATTCTCCTAAAGCAACAAACTGTCTGTGTTTGGTCAAATAAGATCTAAACCAGTTTAAAACGTGAAAGAAATACCAAAAACTGTTTCATGGCAATTAAGTAAAAAGAGTATGATCCACAGTGTAAAACGCACCACTAATGTAGGATAAGAATAAAAATAGTAGGAGATCCAGCATCAGAGGCCAAAAGTAAGTCATTAGTAAGTCATTTAAACAGGGGAATTTCAGTGCTATGAAATTTTAAAAAATCAGATTGAAACTGCTAAAAAAGATTACGAACAAAAAGGTGATAATGCAACAACACCTTTTACAATTGTTGCCAGGAAGGAAAGATTTGAGTTAACCAATATGAGACAAAAACATTTTTGCTCTGATATCTTGAATTTTAGAGACATTGTAACTGCATTCAATAGGCTACATCATGCAGCTGGTTGTTGCCCTGCATCATATTCGTCACCAATCAAAATGTATGATATTTTATATGAAATGTAAGATGAACTATGTAGGTCTGTTACGGGGCAGGTGGAACAAATGCGTTAAATTATTTTAACCAATATTTTTCCATAACGAATTAATTCAATTAACATTTTAAATCGACAGCCCTAAATGTAATGTTACTGTTTCAGTTTTTACTGCGAAATTAGCAAATACTCTTTTACGGACTATCACATCGACTATTTATTTAGCAAATGAGTAAATTACTTTGATTTCATTATTAGTGCATAGCCTAACTAATATTCATGAGCTAAGCCTTCACCATTTTGTGATCTGCACATCTGAGCACCCACCCCACCCCAACACAACAGACCACACCACTTTTTAAACAAAGTGATGGCCATGGAACAAGGTTTCAGTAATAGCTGCTTTCAGTCAGCTTGCAAAAATCCCCTGCACACTTCCTCTGTTTTTCTCTATAGGGAGCATGAAGCAGGTGAGGCAGAGAGCCGCATTTAGACTGTATGGAGGCCACATCACTCTGTTACTTAGCAACTTGTCAAAAAAGCCTGAGTCACTGCCTCTCTCTGCTGTGCAATCTAGCTGACCAATCAAAGGTCAGGTCAAAGGTTGGCCCAGCTTTTTTCAAAACACAATGGAACAACATCACAAAAAATATCTAAGAACTTGTTCACTTCACCGCATTTAGACATCCAGATTGGACAGAACCAGTTAACCATATTAAATTCTGGTTAAAACCCCCAGTGATTTAATATGTATTACATGTTAATAATACATGTTTATGCATTTATTAACACACTGAGTAACTATTACTATATGTCTAAAAAATAAGATGTATAAATGTACATTTAAATAGTTTATTAATCATTTACTTGCACTTTCTAAATGATCTTATGAACCACTGACAACTCCAATATAAGTGGCTTGTAAATAATGCTTAATTTAGAAATGATAAATTGATCATTAATAAAGTATGAAAATACAATTATTAAACATGTATATGCTTATAAATCAAAAATAAAGCATTTTTTACCTGTATAACTAATTTTTTTTTTTTACCTGTATTACCTGTATCCACTTCCGTATTATGGCCCCAACAGTGCTCACTGGAACATTCAGAAGCTTAGAATGGCGCCTATAACCAATGCCATCATTATGTGTTGGAACAATTAGGTTGCGAAGGTCTTGAGACAGCTCTTTGCTTTTACCCATCATGAGATGTGTCTTGTGTGACACCTTGGCAATGAGACCTTTTTGTAGGCCATCATTTGGGACTGAACCAGCTGTTATTAATTTCCACTGACAGGGGGCTGGATTGCTTTTTAATTACTGTAAGTTTTCAGCAGTTGTCTTGGCTTTCCATGCCTTTTTGCGCCTCCCTTTCTTCATGTGTTCAATACTTTTTCCCTGTGTCATTTCACATTATTACACATAACTTAATTTCTGAACTTATTTTTGTTTGTTTCTTTGTATGTATGGCTTACTTGGGTTGTTACCAACATCTGGTGAAAATTTTATGTCAATAGCACCTGTGGAAATATATTTAATGAGAAAAATGATGACGTGTTCAATACTTATTTCCCCCGCTGTATGTGATTCATATAAATATTATTAAACTGAATAAGGACATGTGTTTGATAATTTCAGTACTGCATTGGGAAGAGGTGTCCAAAGCCTGGCCCATGAGCAAATTATGGCCCGAGGATGAATTTCAAATTGCCCACAGCTTGTCTATTAAAATATATATGTGGCCCGCCACGCATAATTTACAAATTATGCAGTTACACTATGTCAACATATATAAAATGAAGGGGAGGTATCCAGCCCCCAGCTGTACACATCATCAAAAAACAACAAAAAAAAACACTACTTTTTACTCACCACCTGATGCCCACTGTCAAATCTGGCCCCTGAAGCAAAACCAGTTGAGATCCACTGATCTAAGGTAAGACACTAATTCAGCCACTAATGCAACTAAATGTACCATTAAGTGACTATTGGCCACTTCTGCCTAATTAAAGGGAACAGCATTCCAAAGGTTTGTTCCTTGGCAGATAATTCATGACATATAAATTATTCATCTCCACTAGTCCCTATGAGAATGCCAAGCTCTGCTATACTACAAATCTGTTGCTGTGAATAAACCACCTCCAACCATCTGTCGGATATCTCTTGATCCCCACACACACAAAAACACATACACCTGTGCTGTTGCCTGCAGGGTCATCCAGAAGACCTGGTGCTTCTGTCCTTGACTGAGGGCAACTTCAATGACTTACAGCCCTCCAAGTCATTTTTGAATGCAATAGATTAGACAGTATGAAGGATTGCGCAGCAGGAGCCGTTTCCAACCGCACACTTCCTTATTTCAATGAAGTTAGCGATTCCATCCTTCACCTTCTCTCTCCGTTTCTTGCTCTCTTTCAGTCGCCCTCTCATTTCAAAAAATACTACAGCTGTGCTGAAGGGTAGAGAGAGATAGAGAGACATGGGAAACTTCATGCATAATGCATACATGTCCAGCCCAGCAATCACTATTCCTTACCTCCGGGATATATGAAGCACTCAGCTAAAATGGATTTATTTTTTTGTAGAGGGGAGGGCAGGAATAAATAAGCATTTCAGATTTTAGCACATTTAAATATTACAATGAACGGAGAGTAACGGGAGAGAATGGTCACGGATGCATCCAAGAGAAAAGCTTGACACACTTCAGGCACTTTGTTCTCTATCACAGTAGGCCAGCCATGTACGCAAAATGTATTACTGCTCCCAAGAAGAGGGTCTTAAACTCTGATTTGTCACATACATTGTGGTGGGATATTTCATTGTGGTTAAACATAGCTAAGGGGAGGATTTGTGACTGTGCCATGTTGGGCTTTGAAATTGAAAAGAACAAAATAAGAACAAGCCACAACACGGTTGAACATCAGAATACTAGTCCGAGCAGTGTTGTAATTTATAACACTGAGGAAAAAAAACACAGAAAAACCCCCCCAGCAAACATCTCTGAATGCTGGGTATTATTATTGACTAATCTATCTCAAACATACAGTGAGTCATTTGTAGTTTGTTTAAAGGTGCTGTATGTAACTTTTTGACTGTACTAAAGCATAAAAATACTATAATATGTTATTGGAAACATTCTGTTCACATTTCTTGTTTCTCCAAAAAAACTATTTTACAGCCAGTTATTCTACTATGAAATATGTGTTCTGTGTCGGAATGTCCGTTTTTGTATTGGTCTGTGTGATCCCGCCCCGCTGCCAATTCACCCAATAGTATTTCGACACCCTGGGTTGCCAGCCGGCAGAAAACACAGGGTATTGTACCATGGAAGCCAGCAAACAAACTAGGTCAGAGATCGCAGATTCTATCCGACCTGAAGAGCCTCAGCATCCATCTAAAAAGCTCTATGTCCAGAGGCATTCTGAAATTCTGATAAATCAACTTAACTTACAGTGTAAAGGCTGCGAGTCCACCAAAGCGTTTTTAGCCAGCTGAAAACGCTAAGTGCTCTGCTGAAAACACCTAGCTGTGGGCGCTTGAGAGCGTTCTGGCAGCGCAGCGTTTTTTTTCCAGTTGAGACGCTTTGCTTGCTATGATCCGCGGAAGTGTTACTAGTATCTTATTTCACAGATAGTTTTTTTTTTAGAGTTGTTTCTATATAAAATGTCAATACAATGTAAAGTATTTGTCTGGCTCTTGTTTTAAATTATTTTGTTCCGTTATTATGCTTGTTATTGTCATTTGTTGACATTGTGCAAGCAGAATGTGACGGTTGATCGGTGTGGTATTTGTCCCGCCCCTCCTCCACTGTGATTGGACGGCTGGGTAAAAAGTGACAGTGATGAGCGCTGCGTTTTACCTAAAGTTGAACATTCTTAAACTCTTGGCGACCGGTAAAAAACACAGAATGCTCAACGCTTCTGGTGGTTTAAAAACGTGGAGCTCCCATTGGAATCAATTACAGCCAAAGACACCAGCCGTGTGAAAAAACGCTTTGGTGGACACAGGGCCTAAGGCTCGTCGCCTTCCATTGTCCATTGCGCTCGTTCCTGTTGCATGTTCTCAAACTGGCAACCCGCGTGAGCGTCGAGCTTTAAAGGGTTAGTTCACCCAAAAATGAAAAGTCTGTCAGTAATTACTCACCCTCATGTTGTTCCAATTTCGTTCATCTTTGGAACACAAATTAAGATATTTTTTATGAAATCTGAGAGCTGGCTCACTCCTTCATAGGCTGCTAGGTAATCGATATCTGCCAGCCCAGAGAAGTTAGTAAAGACATCGTTAAAATAGTACAAGTGACTTCGTGATTTTTAGTTAAAACTGTGTTTAAAGAAATGGTACAGTGAGGTTCCTGTAGCTTAACTATAGGATTATATGATTCCAAGCAAAAACATACAGTACAGATGAATGTATTCTAAAGGACAGTGTCTACAGTCCTTTATAATTCAGATATCATTATGAGATTTCTCTTTGCTGCTGGTGAGATTATAGACACGACCGGCATAATTCACCACTGCTTTGAAAGAGTGAAGAAAAAACATAACATACTGCAAAATTCAGGCAAGTCTGCCTGGTGGCACAAGCTGCAGCAATCGATGTGTATGCATAATGAAGTCTGTAGCTACAGCTGACCACGTGCCCACTGGTGAACCCTGACAGAGCTCAATATTGAGACATGTTTCATTCAATACTCATAAACAGAAGGTTTGGGCTGGCTGCAGCTGTGGAGAGATCCATCAGGGAAACCTCAAGAAAAGCAGCCGCCAAATGAAACATGTGGTGGGTGGAGGGATGGATGGATGGTGAATGAGAAACATATTTACAGCCATCTCCAGCTGTCTAGTAAAGCTCATTCCGCAATTTTCCTCCAACCATTTTTGCTCTATAATGCTGCAATCCCTTCTGAAAAGGCCAGCATGCTGTTCATGCTGGTTTGGTGCTGGTCTAGTTGGTAGTTAAACATAGTGGTGCTTTTACCCATTTAACCTAGCTAGTAAGGCTGGCCAACAACACTGAAAAAAGTAACATCTAAATTATATACTAGTTTATATTAGTATATATTATGTATCTAAATACATTTATGTCAACAAAACAATTTTTCATGGGTTAAATCAAGTAGAAATTGTTATTTAAGGTAACAATTGCAGGTTATCTGGCAAGAGTGTAGTTTTGGTTTTAACACTGGTAGGGGCATTTTAATATGAAAATCAAACTATACAGAGTCACCAAGTTTTCACCTAAACAGTGAAATAATGTTACAATCATTTTTATTTATACATTTTTAAATGATATGCTGCAAAAAGCAAACTATACATCCCAAACAATTTTTTTTATTTTTATTTTTTATGAATTAACATATTAATGGGGTCATATGATGAAGTTCATTATTTAGTTTATTGGATGTAATAACCGCGAGAATCACGACTTGCTTTACGGCACGACGTCACATACATCAACAACATATGAAGCAGCCTCTATGGAAGACACTAGCACACATTTCAGACGGTCGACGAAGAAAACGAAGAAAGCGCGGTCGGAATAGTGCAGAGACGGCTCTGCGTGAGTGGTATTTACGACAGTAACGTTAAATACAAGTACACCACAGCGACTCTAGGGGTCGCTGTTTGTGCCTTTAACATCTGATTCCTAATTTCATTCATTTTCAGAGGGCTAAACAAAGCGGTTTTGAGATCGCTATAAATATTTGCATTCCTGTTTACTCTTAACTCTGATAGAGACATTGGGTGACACTTTGACATGCATCACAAAACAAAAGCACCTGTACTTGAAATCCTACTGAGAAATTAATGAACTTAGTTCAAACTTTTGACAGCAGTTATGAACAGCACAACCGTTCATCTTTAGTGTGCTTGTCACCATAGCGTCCTCTGACACTGACATACTGATTCACCCTCTCTATCACTTGCCCACTCAAGCTAGGCTAGAAAAATAGGCACCATCTATAACCATGTCCTGAAGTGTCTCTTCCTGTTTAGAAGGAGTGACAGGAAGTGGGGCTGAACTAGGGTTCTATGAAGCGGAGAAAATCTAAATATTCATGACATTGTACATAGAAAAACACTACAAAACCCTTTTAATTTCATAAAAAAGAATAAGATTTGAAGTGTAATATGAAATTCTCACCATATGGTGTGACAAGGGAAGTTTTCTAACAGAAGCATTTCCATACTTTAAGATTTATACATATGCAAATCCATCTGTGCTGGTTATTGGGAAGTGTCTCTCTGCTGGGGTAGATCAGAGGTTGTCTGAGGGAACAGGCTGATACTCATACCTGGCAGGACAGGACTGATATTGGACAGATGCTACTGTATATTTATGACCACTTCCCTCAAACTCAGAAGGTTAAACAGGACACACACACACATATACATACACACACTTGAGGACTTTCCATTGTGCTTAGCTAATGATATTTTAAACACCCTAAATCTCCAACAAGTATTTTTAGATTTTCATCAAGACACTGATTTCAGACTATCTTTATTGGGACAAACCTGACCTGATATAGAGTGTGTTTACAGATACTGTAGATCACAGATGGGAAGTCCCTACTTTGAAAAGTCATATGAATTGTCATATGGATGGAAGTCAATAGAAAGAAAAGTGTGATCACCCTTTCACTATGTGATTTTTCTTTGACATTTTAATATTTCTTCTCTCTTTTGTCAGGACATTTTTAACACAAATGCAACATCAAGAGAAAAGTAAGATCATGTGATTCTCAAACAGGTGTGATGGGAAATATAGTGTGGTATAAATGTATTTCCCTCTCCCATTTTATAATTTTAATCGATTAAATCGATCAATTATTGGGTGTGCTGATTTAAACAAAAAAAAAAAGTTAAAATCAAGAATAAATAGTACATTTTACACTATTTTGTATGTCACCATGTCAATTTAATTAATTTATTCAGCAAAAAATTAAGATTTGATATTGGACTCTTAGCTTCAAGCTTCATTGAACTTAATGTAATATGATGTGCAGATTTATACTAGAACTCTACTTTATTCTTGATTTATATGTAGTTTGATACATGTGTTGAGTTTTCAGCCAACCATGAAAGTCTGGGAAAGCTTCTCACTGATATAATTATAATTCAGACATACTGTACCTTGAAGGCAGCATATTTAAACTACACATTTAAAGAAATTAATGCTTTTATCAAGGTAGGATGCATTAAATTGTTCAAAAGTGATAGTAAAGACACTTATTAAGCAGCACAACCGTTTTAAACATTGATGATAATAAGAAGAAATGTTTCTTGAGCAGGATCGTCTTTCTGAAGGATCGTCTGACACTGAAAATTCAGCTTTGCATCACAGAAATAAATTACATTTTAAAATATATTGCAACAGAAAACCGCTATTTTAAATTGTAATAATATTTTTCAATATTACTGTTTTAGTAACTGCATTTGTGATCAAATAAATTGGCCTTGGTGACTTTTAAAAAAAAAAAAAACATTAAAAATCTTACCGACCCCAACACATTTGAAAAGTAGTGTATGCAGTGACGCATTCCAGACTGCATGAGAAAAACTCATCAGACCTTTTAGCTATCCATATAAACACACTCTGATTCTCACAGACAAAAACGAGATGCAAAAATCTGATCCAGCAATATCCTTGAACACATCACAGACACGCACCAAAACAAATGCGCTGCGAATGCAAACTTCTTATTTGTGAATTTTGCCATGTCAGCATCTCTGAAGTGAAGGCTAATCTCTAGGTAGCGCGCATACATACTCTCAAGCAGAAGCTCCTCAGTGCTAAAGCGCTCTTCTTGGCCTCTGTTGCAGCATGTACTCGAGTGTCAACTCCACTTAGGCTGACAGAGGCAAGAGATATAAGGAAAAAGGAATTGCTTTTCCCTGCCACACTTTTCAAATGAAAAGCGTAGAACAGGCATTTTGTGGAGATGGCAATAAAAAGAAGACACTGGTATATAGATCCTCCTTCAATTGGTTTAGAGTGAAACCTCTGGCAGTGATTTGGAAGAACATGAAGTTTGATAGGATAAGTTTTATTAGCTCATATCGGTGCGTATTGCGGCGTCTCCGGCTCGCCGGTGGGAAAATATATGTGCGTCTGCATGCCAGAGCGAGGATAAGAAAGAAGATGACAAAAAGAGACACTAAGGGAGCGTTAAAAATGACTCCATAGAGGTGGAATCATGTTTGCGGCTGCGATGTGGCGTCCGGAAGATGGAGAATGGGGCGGCACTGGAGAGAGAGGAGGTGGTTTGGGAGTAAACGGGTTACCTCGGAGGTAATAGAGAGCTGAAGAATGAGCTTGATGTGCTCTATGACTCCTCTGACAGAACAATCCCATCAACCTCTGCACCGCTGACAGCATCGAGCCCCGAGGGCAGTTTACCTACTTGTACAGACCTCAGACAGACAGTATTAGCAAAATAAAGCACCAGCGCTAACGCCAACAGGTATTTCTGGGGGGCAATGTGGTTAGGCCTTTGATATAAGTGTTTGTGAGTACAAAAAAAACCCTAGTTCCAGTTATGTTTTGGGCGTTGTGTTACTGTTTGAGAGACGGTTGTCTTTTGTATCGTCACTGTGGGTAAGAGTGACAGAACGCTGTGTGTCTAGTGAGTCGAGCCTGTAGCTACCTGATAAACAAAGCAAACAGTTCTGGACCGGCTTAATGGAGAGTCAACACACAACACACACATACAAACAACGACACGTACGCACACACTGGATTAGACCTGCCAGATAAAAAAGAAACAATCTGCTGTCGGCTAAAGCTTCCCTTTGGCCCGATGCTAACGTGTAAACACTCTCGCTCATGCAGATAGGAATGCTGGGATGTGAGCTGAATTCGCAACAGGGTTTTGTTATGCTAACAGAAAAAATAAAACTGAATATGTTTGAGTTTAAAGGCCATTTTTACTATGCCAATACAATTAACAGGATGGAAATGCGAAGCTAAAGTTAGCCATTGCTTAGTCAGGGATGAGAATTAGCGTTATCATCACCAAGACAAACTAACTAATACCACAAAGCATAACTAAATTTATCTAGCACTCACTAATGTTTATGCTGCTGTTTTCTCACCAAAATGATGTCACTTCCTGGTTGACGATGTCATTAAGGAACTGGCTTTTGTTTGTTAAAGGGAAATTACAAAAGACAGAATAGAATGTAATATTGAGGACACAATAATCAATTTAAAAAGTATGAATTGATTACAAGTCAAAACTACAGTAGTCAACATTTGAAGTGGATCAAAGTTGTCCTAAGACAAGAACGGGTATTGTTTTGATTGGTGGTGATGATGGTTTTGATCCACATCAAACTTTGACTACTGTATATTATATTATATACGGAAAACATTTTTTTCACCAGTCATATTGGAACTGGCAATTTCAGCCAGAACTTTCTTTTTTTTTTTTTTTTGTATGCTATATGCATCATACAATCAGTGCAGACAAAACACACAAAGAGACCCACAACTGAACACATCCATGAAGGATAAACAGAGGTTAAAGCTCACATCATATAAAAGGCATTCACCAGACCACACTGGGGAGGGTTTCCGTTTCACCTTGTGTGCTCTTTACCCTTACAAGGCCATGATATACAACCCCCTATAATCTAGATATATTAATCTGTCTAACTCAATCATCAATACCAGCTCAACATGCCTGCTAAAGCTTCTCTCTTACCCTCAAACGCCAGAGAGCAGCGAATGGACCATTTGCAGGCGTCATCATGCATTAGTAGATTCCTATGCTGTGGAATCCAACCAATCAATATGCAATTAATAAGCCATATATGTGGGCAGCCAGGCCTGGCCCGAGGTGGCCTTCCTCCATAAGGAAGTTCTGCTTAAACACTGTGGCGTATTACTATTGATATTTCTAGTTTGCCTAATGACATTTGCAATATAGGATGAGGCGGTGCAGATATTAAACGGTGGCAGGACACCAAGAGTGGATGGTGGCATGCTTTGTATTTCTTTCTCTCCCTCTCTGATCTGTTGCATGGGTGTTACTATCCTAATTACTCCCCAGACTTACACCCTTCAGTTAAGGACACTCTTCTGCGCTACTCTCTTTCTCTTTCTCTTTCTCCCTCTGCATCTACTCGCTCTAATTAGCCAGCGTGATCCATCCTCCTACTCTCTTAATTAACATTCTGCTCCTGCGTGGAGGTCCTGGCCGTGGGCTCTTCAGTACTGCAGTATCAGGCCTGTCCAACAGTGCTGCTGCTCTGCTAAGAGTATTAAACGTCCTACTGGAGGTCTCATTTATTTCTGCTGGGAATCAGCCAAATTTACACCAGGAGTTCAATACAAATACCATCCATTGGGGTACACATGCTGATTTAGATTAATAAACAGGAAGTCAGTATTTTTGTCTCGTCACTTTAACAACCTTGAAACTAGATTTATTTGAGAAGCCAACGTGATCTCAGTACGTATTTGTATGTAAAGTGTGGTTCTACCACACGTAAAATCACTTTCACAGACAATGAAATGTATGATATTGACAGCATCTAAAAATGTAAATTATTTACAGATCAGGAACTTTACAGACATCCAAATGTTTAAGAATCCTTATTTAATCTAATACTGGATTCATGGAATTAATCGGTTGATTCTGTTGCATTCATGATAAATTATATTATGTTTTCAATCACATTTATTGAACGCAGTTGACTCAATGAAACCAGGCTGGGGAAGGAATATTGTATCAGTTAAAATGACATGTTCTATGAGAATAAATCTTGAGTTAACTTTATTTTTCTTACTGTGCTGGCAACTAGTTTCTTTTATTGTTTTAAGTAGTCAATGACAAGTTCTCACATCCATGATACAGATAAGAAAATATTTGACATTTATTTTCCTTATTTTAAATATTCAAAATAAATTGAAATTATACTTATATATTTAGTTTATGGTCCAATTCTCACTATTAACTAACTATTAAATATGACTTTTTCCTAATAAACTCCTAATTACGGCTCATTAGTAAGATAGTTGTTAAAGGAGAACTCCGGTCAATTTTAACATTGAGCTAATTTTTTTGTACATTTGGAGTGCTGTCAATACAGAGAACAACGACAAAAATCGGTGTTGCCTACACCGAGTTATTCTATTTTTAAAATGTGCACCCTGTTGACTTCAATGGGGCAAGTACTAAACCTGCTTTTAGCCTCTTAACATCCTTGATGTGTCATTACAAGTGCACAGAAAATGTGAGTGATTCCTTCTGAGTGAACACGAGTGAGTCTGACTGCAGTAGATGTGAAAGAAATGTATAAAAATGATGTTATTTAAGCCAGCGCAAATACCTTTGTTTACATCCTGTTTTTCGGTTGAAGTCCAAAGTAGTCGATTGCCGAGTTCACGCGCGTGATCATAGGTATTAAACCTATGCGTGTGAACTCTGCAATCGACTACTTTGGACTTCAACCGAAAAACAGGATGTAAACAAAGGTATTTGCGCTGGCTTAAATAACATCATTTTTATACATTTCTTTCACATCTACTGCAGTCAGACTCACTCGTGTTCACTCAGAAGGAATCACTCACATTTTCTGTGCACTTGTAATGACACATCAAGGATGTTAAGAGGCTAAAAGCAGGTTTAGTACTTGCCCCATTGAAGTCAACAGGGTGCAAATTTTAAAAATAGAATAATTCGGTGTAGGCAACACCGATTTTTGTCGTTGTTCTCTGTATTGACAGCACTCCAAATGTACAAAAAAATGAGCTCAATGTTAAAATTGACCGGAGTTCTCCTTTAAGTTTAGGTTTTGTGTAGGAATAAGGGATGTAGAATATGTTCATGCAGAATAAGGTATTATTATGTGCATTAATAAACAGCCAACATCCTAGTAATATGCATGCTAATAAGCAACTAGCCAATAGTGAGAATTGGATCCTAAACATATTTTTATTGGAAAACAAGACATTACACTGATCAATGATTTTTTTTGTTAAAACGTGTGCACATTTGGAGGTGTTATAAGAGCAAACAGTGTGAAAGCTGGGCTTGGGCTGATCCTAATCTTTATATTACATCTCCAGCTCTGCATGGAAAGCCAGTTGGAACATAAATTAAGTGGCTCCATCTGTGTCTGTATAATGAGGAACCAGAACATTAGCGGATGATGATTCTATAGACTCAGTAGACTCATTTCAAACTTTCTACAGTTGAGCCAAACTGATCATTTAGACAGACAAAATCTCAAACACACACTGCTTGTTACCCCTATAGTCAAAAGACTTGATAATTTAGCCGTAAATGAGGAGAGATGAAACTGAGTCAGCAGACGGTGTGAAGCAAAAGCATGATGAGACACGACTGCTGACTGTGTTCTCATTAAATAAATGTCCTTGAACACAAGGCCAGCAGTTAGATGAAAGAAAGTGAATTTTGAATGTTGAACACTGATAGGTTAATATAGTGGTCGTATCATTTGATCATGTTTGTCATGATTTCTGAATGACCAATTTTAGCAGAAATTAAGGTTTTTGTAAATTGTGTGAATGACCGAGAGAGCTACAGTACAGTATGTATAGTTAGAGTATCTTTACATAATGCATAGTCCTAGAGATGGAGACTCGATTCACACTTAAAAAATATAATAATAAAAAAAAGACACACAACAAGTGAACCCTCCCCACCAGTCTGCCTATCATATTTCACTCATCATAGACGAATTACCCAGACACATCTACTGCTTTACCCCGCTCCCATCACGACACATCTGTGCCTTCTGCTCCCACACAATGCCACAAATGAAACAGCCTCAGCATATGCCAGAAAGATCTTCTCCACTAATAGAACTATTGTCTTTTTACTGGAACAAATCTGCGCCTTGAGTATTATCCATTTTCCTTCAATTACACTCATTGAAACATCCTGCAATTGAACAACAAGATTCATATGCAAATATTTTTGACTAGTATTGAATCTGAACATGTACAACATATTGTGGCATTATGATCAATCCTCTGTTTAATTAACTTTACAGAACGTAAATTATATTCACAAAATCTCAAATCTTGCAGTCACCATTTATCAGATTCCCACCGACCAATGGAAATGTGTACTCTAGCTTCCGAGAAATTCAGTCAATGCCTTCCACTTTGGAATTCTATGAACATTCCTCCTTAGTGTTTTAACATCATATTTCTGCCACAGTGCTCTTCTGCAACCATAGCCTTGCTGTGTCACGTGTCATTGATTTAGTGTGAGCATTTAAAGAACATGGCGCCCAACGCAGGGTCAGCGTTCGTTGCAGCATGGAGCCAAGGTGTAAATACGTCACATCACTGGCCCGACAGACTCGGTCACCGTCTGATAGGCTTAGAGGTGAAGCAATCCATTATTTTGAGCTGTCAATAATTTGCGTGAGGGAATTGGTCCGGGGGATGATAGCTCGAAGGGAGGGGGGTTTTTGAGCTGGTTTGATTTCCTCCAGGGCAAGGTTGCAAAGGCAGCACACAATTCAGGCAAAGCACAAGATCTTGATTTAAGATGACCAGTCAATGTGGATCCAAGGCTCAGAAGGAGCGGTCTGAATCATTACTTGGCAGGACGGCGAACAATTTGCTGCAGTCTCTCCCCTCTCCTCTTTTTCTCTAACATCTGCCTATTTCTTTGTCCCACCTTTTTATTTTAAAATGCCTTTTCAGTTAATTGTTTTTGTTCATTTGTTTGTGCTTACTGCAATCCATCCATTAAAATAATATCAATCTATTATTTAGGGAGTGTTATTATTATTAGGGGTTGTGAACTTAGACCAATTTTAAGATGCAGAGTGTGAAATTCACTCTGAAATGCATGCTCTGATAACATTGTTTATTTTCATGTGCTGTATGTGTGTGCTGGAATTATGAAAATAATGTATACCCTACCATGCAAAAGTACGGAGCCCCCCTAGTCCCACTTTGTCAAAAAAATTTATTATAACAATCTCTCGTGGCCTCAAGATACTATCTCGTGGCCTCAAGATAGTAACTCGTGGCCTCAAGATACTAACTCGTGGCCACGAGATAGTATCTTGAGGCCACGAGTTACTATTTCGAGGCCACAAGTTACTATCTAGAGGCCACGAGATACTATCTTGAGGCCACGAGATACTATCTTGAGGCCACGAGTTACTATCTAGAGGCCACGAGTTACTATCTTGAGGCCACGAGATAGTATCTTGAGGCCACGAGTTACTATCTTGAGGCCACGAGATACTATCTTGAGGCCACGAGTTACTATCTTGAGGCCACGAGATACTATCTTGAGGCCACGAGTTACTATCTTGAGGCCACGAGATACTATCTTGAGGCCACGAGTTACTATCTTGAGGCCACGAGATAGTATCTTGAGGCCACGAGATACTATCTTGAGGCCACGAGATACTATCTTGAGGCCAAGAGTTAACCCTCTGGGGACCACAAACGCGCCCGCGCGTTTTGCTCGTTTTTTTTTTTTTAGCAATGAAAATAAACACTAAATGCTCTGTTAATTTTGATCTTTCATTTTCGTGTAATACATCAATCGATCCTGTTCAGTTTCTATTTTTTTTCTGTATACTCACAATAAAAATAAAGTGTTTTGCTTTTTGACAAATAAAGAAAAATTAACATGATGCGATTTCTGCCTTCTCTCTGTCAGTAAACTCCCATTTGAAACGCGTTCGAAAATGATCTATAACTCCGCGAAAATTCAGTCAAACAGGCAAACAGACCCACGGGCATAAAGCTTGAGATCGCATCTTTTAAATGAAGTCATTTATATAAAAAACAAATATTATCAGCTTCTGTAATCTGTATAAAAAGAGAGCGACTCCTGTTGAGCTCATTACGAGCTAATTCACTGTAATGTGACCACTCCCCGGAGAGCGCGTGCTATTCAAACGCAAATTCTGAGAACTATTTCAGAGCTGTGAAACGCCCACATCAGCTGTAAACAAAGCGCGTCGCAACTCCTCGCGAGTGCCTACCTTATGGAGAAAAATGGCGTCTGTGTGTGAAAGAATAAACTGCTTTGCTATAGCCAACTGAGATGAGTAAAAATCGACTGGAATATGTTGAAATAAAATGTATTTGTATAAGCAACATATTAAACTGCAAAAAAAATACTATTTTTGTCAAAAATAAATTCATAGACTAAGATGTTAGATGTTCCAATGTTGGCTATATTCAAACTAATGAATACATATGATAAAATGTAGGCCTATAAACTTTTCTTTTTTTTTTTTTTTTTTTTACAAAGAAAGAGTATACTTGAAATATTGTTGAAATTGTAATTATTGTTGTAATTGTAACATTTTTAATAAAATAGCAAAACATATTTACAAGAGAGATGTAAGCGAAATCTTAAATGGTCAATATAAGTCTTCTTCTAAATACATCTTTTGTCCTTGCATTGTGGCTCAGTCAGTGTCACACCTGAATGAATGGCTAATTATGCAGAGTGGGTGGGACATTGTAATCTAAGGTGTAAACTGCTCCTCCCCCTCGCATATTGGCTTTCCAAGCAAAACCTGTTTTACACCATTTAAATCAATGTATTTTTTTTTTGTGAACGATAAAGCAAGACTATTTTCACATAATTTTGAAGCTAGAACTCAAAGGGACAACATCCATTAGTCAAAAGTCTTGTGGACACATATTTAATATGTGTTTTGTGGTCTTATTTCAGCAACTTTCATTTTAATTTTTTCCAATAACCACGCATAAACATTATTCTCTTAAAAATACAAACATCTACATACACGTTGCTCGCATATTATGGTAGCCCTGTTTGTGCTATATAGAGTGAATTTACACCTTTGCCATTAACATGTTTATAAATAACTGAAAAAAGCACAAATGTCAAGGCATGTCAGAACATCTCAAGGACCCCAAAAACAGCTTGGTCCCCAGAGGGTTAATATCTTGAGGCCACGAGATAGTATCTTGAGGCAACGAGTTACTATCTTGAGGCCACGAGATAGTTATAATAAATGTTTTTGACAAAGTGGGACTAGGGGGGCTCCGTACTAAAGTTTATGACCAGAAAGATTTTTTGGTAACACTTTACAATAATGGTTCATTTGCTAGCATTAGTTAATGTATTAACTAACATGATGAGCAATCCACTTGTTACTGTATTTGTTCATGTTTGTTAACGTTAGTTAATAAAAATACAGCTGTTCATTGCTAGTTCATGTTAGTTTACAGTGCATTAACTAATTTTAACAAGATTTTAATAAAGTATTAGTAAATGTTGAAATGAACATTAAAAAAAAGAGTAATAAATGATGTATACATGCAGTTTATTATTAGTTCATGTTAACTAATGAAGTTAACTAATGTTAACTAACAAACCTTATTGTAAAGTGTTACCGATTTTCTTTTTCTTTTTGAAAGATGTCTCTTATGCTCACCAAGGCTGCATTTATTTGATCAAAAATACAGTAAAATAACAGAAACATTTTGAAATATTATTGCAAATTAAAATAACTGCTTTGTCTTTTAATAAATGTTACAATGTAATTTAATCCTGTAATGGAAAAAAAGAATTTTCAGCATCGTTACTCCAGTCTACAGTGCCACATGATCCTTCAGAAATCATTCTAATATTCTGATTTGGTGCTTATTATTATTCTTAAAATCTGTTGCGCTGCTTTTTATTTTTGTGGAAACTGTGGAAACTTTTTCAAGATTCTTTGATGAAGATAAAAGAAGAAAAAGAACAGCATTTTATTTGAAATTAAATTGAAATGTAAAAATGCAATGTATTTGGATTATATAACAAAATATCATAAGTTAACAAACACTCACACACACAAACAGTTGTACTGGAGAAAAAAGGGTTAAACTCACTCAATCGTTTATGTCATCCTGTCACAGCAATAATTTTCTTAATGACATTGATTTCGCCAGCTCGCATTTCAAACCTCAAATTACAAAACGAATTGCCTCTCTGCCAAGAGGGGTTTGATGTTTCTGGAATAGAACTATTTGTCTTATTAGGGTTTGGCCACTGAACAACTCTTTTTAATCAAATGAGCACAGCTGCACAGAATCACACCAAGCAGCGTGAACTGAAGGAAAAAGAAATCGCTCAAAATAGCATGACGCTTTTACATTTAGTGTCAACAGGATGCAATGCTGAAAAGAACATTGCGAGAAGTGTCGCCTGGTGATTGCTCTGTAAACATACTGTATATGTGACAGGCATGATTTGGAGAGAAAAGAGAATGAATCGTGTTTTCTTGGCTTTCAAAACAAGTAGTCTGACAGCTCAGCACGCTCTCCAAGCTTCCCCAGGCCTGAAGGCACACTCATTGAAACAGCACTCATTAGCATCACGCATCAAGCACTCACCGGTGGCAAGAAGTTTCCTCTTCAAACTCAACAAACTAACTCCAAAGCTGAGTAACGCTGTTCCAGCACCTTGTCTATCAGATAAACTGCAAAATAGACTAATAGGAGAAGAGATGGAGGACTAGAGGTATATAAATCTGTCAACAATGAATCACAGAGTAAGGCTATTGCGTGAGAACAGATTCATTTACAGGTTGATTCGAGTCAGAACTAACACCAACTCTGAAGATCATGTAGAACCAGTGGGATCAATGATGTGATGCTTATCTATTAATTAATTCAAAAAATATTCTATTAATTAATGCAAATAATACATTTTTGAACACACCTACATTATATGGACAAAAGTATTGGGACAAACCTCTAAATTCTTGAATTCAGGTGTTTTGATCAGACCCATTACCACAGGTGCATAAAATCTAGCACCTAGTCATTTACAAACATTTGTGAAAAACGGGTCATTCTAAGGTGCTAAGGTGAATTCAAGCGTGGTGCTGTGATGGGATGCCACCTTTTCAATAAGTCAGCTTTCAAATTTCATCCCTGCCAGATGTTTCACGGTCAACTGTAAGTGGAAAAGTGGAAGCGCCGTAGCTCAGCCACGAAGCTGAAGATCACAGAGTGGGGTCACCGAGTGCGGAGGTGCATGGTGCGTAAAAGTGAGCAACTGATCTCATAGCTGAAGAGTTCCAAATTTCCACTGGCATTAATATCAGCACAAAAACTGTGCGGCAGGAGCTTCATGGAATGGGTTTGAATCACACTTTTCTTTTTCTTTGGCAGTCTGATGGACGAGTCTGGGTTTGGCAGAAGCCAGGAGAACGTTACCTGCCTGACTGCATTGTGTTGAATTTAAAGTTTTGTGGAGGAGGGATAATGGTATGGGGCTGTTTTTCAGGTGTTGGTCTAGGCCCCTTTCCAGTGAAGGGAAATCTTCAACTTCAGCATTCCAAGACATTTTGAATAACGCTAAGCTTCCAACATTGTCTGAAGAGTTTGGGGAAAGACCTTTTCTATTCCAGCATGACTGTGCCCCAGTGCACAAAGCAAGGTCCATAAAGACATAGTTGGGTGAGTTTGGTGTGGAAGAACCGGACTGGACTCAACCCCATCGAACACAGATTGTGAGCCAGGCCTTCTCATCCAACATCAGTGCCTGACCACACAAATGGGAGGTGGGGGGGTTGGGGCGAGACCATGGAGGGCATGGAGGACCTTGTAATGCATATGGAAACGAATGGGTAGCCAATGTAATCTGCGTAAAACAGAAGTAATGTGGGAGGATTTCTTGGTATGTGTGAGGACCCTGGCTGCGGAGTTCTGGATATATTGGAGCTTGTTTAGTGTTGTGGTGGGTAAGCCGAAAAAGAGAGAATTACAATAGTCTAGACAGGAAGTAATGAAAGCATAAACTAGGGTCTCAGCATCATTGATAGCATCAAAGGACGTAAACGAGATGTTACCTGATGTGATATGAGGAGAGAAAGAGAGGGAAGAATCGAAAATTATAAGCATTTTTTTAACAGTGGTGGAAGGTCAAACTACTGTAGGAAACCTCTACTGGACGAATGGGCAAAAATGTCCACAGAAACACTCCAAATTCTTGTGGAAAGCCTTCCCAGAAGGGTGGAAGCTGTTATCTGCAAAGGGGAGACCACCTCCATATTAATGTCTATGTATTTAGAATGCAATGTCATTAAAGTCATTAAAGATTTTTCCTTTTCTTTATTGTTGACAGTCTTATTGGTCATTGACACGCTGACATTTGGAAACGGTGGGTAAGAATAGCTCATTCCCCATAACCATTGCTGGAGATAAGTTAGGGCTCTCCGTGATGTTGAAGCCATTCTCACTCCAACCAGGGAGATATGAATTTAAAAATAGAGGTTAGATTGTTGTGTTGTCCCGCTGAGTCTGGCATTGCCCTGTAATCTCTTTAATCCTTCTTTATGAGTTTCGTGTGAAAACACTACCTCCTTCGCTCAGCATGAAATCATCATACAATGCTGATTCCTCGCACCTTGTCATTTCTCTTCTTGATGGTTATGGGTCTCCAACTGCAAATGTTGAATCCAAAACAAGCTAATCTTCCAGCGATCCCTCCCTCTCTGCCTTCCCACCCAGCAGAACACTTCATTTAGCTTGATATTCCATTGCGGCTTATCCAATGTCAATAGTTACATCAGGGCAATAACTAGATGACATGGAGAGAAGCTGCAGGGAGAGAAAAAGAGTGAACAAGTATGTGTGTGTGTGAATAAAAAGCAGCACCATGCTCTCCCTAGTAGTAATGCCTTTAAGTAATTTATGCTCTCGTTCGGTGGCGGAGAAGAGGTTGATGGGATTACTTGCGAGACTGCAGTGGATTAACACAGGAGAAAGTCTGAGGGGAAGCAGACAAACACCTGGCCATCACATCTCATCAAAAAAAAAAAAAAAAAAAAATGCACTAATTACCATGGAGATGCTCATAAAACCTGAAGACATTTCACAAAGTCTCTCAATGGAACTGTTGAGGATTTGTCTTCATTACACAAGTAGTCTTTGGCTTAAGTCAATGTAAGGAGTTGTCAAGTGCTTAGAACGAGACTTATTGACTGAAAAAGAAATAAAACAAGTATCTTGATTTAGGCAAAGATACCCAAGAAACATCTTACACAAGGTAACTGAAAGTTTCTGAAGCCACTGATTATCGATTATGAGTTCATTTACATCAGTTCATCTCATGCTGGCATATAATGGATAATGAAAAGCTGAAAAAACATCTTTCCAAAAAAAACCAAAAAAAAAACAACAACTTCCATTTGACAAAAACTTCATGAAACAGTTTTAAAGTTGTGAGTTTATGAAAATTAAGACCTTTATACGGTGCATGCCACTGTAAAAACTGTATGTCTATCCCTCACAGCCTCGTTCTCATCTATGTTAAATTCAATATGGCGTCTCGTCTGACTAAGGTCTATGACCACATCTTTACAGCACTAGCAGTTTTTTTCAAGTATAAATGAACAAGTGAAAAATATATGCCAACTAGTTATACAAGATACACTTTTATAAAAAATAAAAATAAAATAATGATTCACCTTTGCATTTAAATCATCAACAAAATACTGCTAGAACAACATTTGACATGCTCATTTATGAAGTGTTTTAAATATTTGGTTAAAAACAAACTGATATGTTCCAGTTAATGAAGCGTGTTTGGCAGTTTTATTCATTCTGTTTTCTGTAAATGTACCAGTGATACAGTTACCCTATTTGGGAAAGGTATTGTGTTTTCAAAAGATAAATATCGTTCCTTCTGCAAGCTTTGAGTAATTGAATAATAACATTAAGAAGTACTGCCCCTTTAAGTAGCTTCACTCTGGCCATTTTTGTTAGTAGATTGTGTATCTTTAATGTAGCTTGAAGGGATAGTTCACCTAAAATGAAAATTTTCAATTACTCACCCATCTGTCATTCCAAACCTGTATGACATAAGAATAATAACTGTTTTGCCCATACAATGAGTCAATGTGATCCAAAACAACATTAAACCCTATAGACTTTCATTGTAACACAGATTTATATGTATATATATTCATTCTTTTCCACAAAATAAAGATAAATTATGACAGTATGATGACAGTATTTTCATTTTTGGGTGAACATTTGGCAAGCCGCATTTGTAGAGCAGCTTCCTGAACACTGTAAATAATGGAGACCTTCTAGGGAAATGACAGAATTGGTTTTGATTGAGTGCATTGATGGAACTGCATAAAGCAGCAAAAATTGTCATAAAAGTAATTAACAGCATTGTTGTGGGTCTGAATGTGAATGTAAACTGTCAGCGCTCATTCCTACTTTCGCAGTCTGAGAGCCTTCATGTGGCAGGTGTTGCAGTCAAACTAACACATACGCGTTTCACACGTGTCACATCCTGTCATTGACAGGCGCGGAACCGCTCCACCAACCGGACCCGCCTGGCTTTTTTTTACTCTGATTTCATTTGTCACGGTCTAATTCACTATTGACACAAAACATACAGCTCTCATTAGATCCTTTATGAACATTTTCATTGCTAAAGTGGGGAGTCAAAAACACACGGCAGATGGTTCAATCTTTCTAATGGGAAAAGATCATATAAAGTCGCATGGCTTGGAGGTTGAATAAGACATAACAGAATGGAAGTGTAATAAAATAGGTTTTTATGGTGCTTTTGCTTTGTTGAAACAATGTTGCTATTTTTCTGTCATAAAAACCTTCTCTTCTGAGGAGTGACGACTTTAAGACAGACAATCCTCTAGATCTATAATCAATTTAGAAAACTATTTTAAACATGCGGTCAGCAGCAGACCAATCTCAAGATGTGAGATGTTACTCTATTTAACAGTACAAGACACAAAAGTGACTAATGGCCTCAGTTAAAGAGACCCAAAAATGAATATTCTGTCATCATTTACTCATGTTGCTCGAAAACCAAAACACTGATTGACACACGCATATAAAAAGTGCATCAAACATGGTGACAATTGTCAAATCGACTTAATTTTACCTTTGTGGTGCTTCTTTTTTGTAGCTTAAAATGTTTGGGTCCCACTGATTTTCATAGTATGGACAAAGACAGGTCCTAAAAGGTCTCAAAGAAACACTGCAATTGATACACTATTAAAAAAATACATTTGTCATCAAAATACACATGAACAATAGCACACTATATATGAGCAAATGAGATGATCAAGAGGTCGAAGTGTAGCTGGTTAGCATGGCCTCATTTGCCCCTGCACCATCCGGTTCTAAAAAGCTTATTTCTCCATTGATGCCATTCAAAACAATTTCTGTATTATGACTAAATAAAATTTTGTGCAATTAACACATATTGGTAATGTTGTGTGACAGCCATTGAGCCTAATAGATGTTAAATAAAGCTTTCTCTAAACAATGTGTTCATGATACATGCTCCACAATTTCCTTCTCAAGTAAAATTGCATGCAGTCTTTAATAAGGAACCAATTGTGAATGTATTTTTGCTTAACCACACACGTAGACACAGTGAATCTTGCTCATCATCATTCATACCGAGAGATGTGATAAAAGCTCTGTGCTTAGAATTAGTTCTGAAAAACATTTCCTCCTAAATGTGTTAATGTCCTGCTTCTTCGCCAAAGTGTTTGTGGCGTCCATCTAAAGCTAAAAAAAGCCTATTGAGGCTTGTCTCAGTTTGTTACTCATGCTTCTGGAGGCCTCAATTTCAAATCAGATCAACACCTCTTGCCCTCAGCCCTTGTGTATTTAATGTCAGGTTGCAGCGGGGATGGCTGGGTAAACCTTCGGAGGTGGAGAAATCAACTCCTGCCTTCAGTGGAGAGCAGGTATTTGTTCTCCGTCACTAGACATCAAAGTTCAGGCTGACTCCCACTAGCCAGAAAGGCAGGGGGGATTAGGTCAGAGAAAAGACTATAGTTTGGTTGAGTGGCATTATGGGAGCATGGACCAGTGACTCGGGTAATGGACATAATCAGAGGGGGTTTAGGTTCAAATCTCCAGGTGTAGCTGACTGCTCATCTCTCTTTATTTCCAGAGTGCCACCTGCTTTTCCACACACCTGGTCAGAGAAGACTGCCAAGGGACACCTTCAATCAATGACTGATCGGAATGCCGATATAGCTGCAAAACTTATTGCAATTAATAAGTTTAAATATTTGTAAAAATATATATATGTATACATACACACACACAGTACCGGTCAAAAGTTTGGAAACATTACATTATTTTTTATGTTTTTTGAAATATGTCTCTTATGTTCATCAAGCCTGCATTTATTTGATAAAAAATAAAGAAAAAAAATATTATTACAATTTAAAATAATGGTTTTCTATTTTAATATACTTTAAAATATAATATATTTATGTGATGCAAAGCTGAATTTTAATCAGCCATTACTCCAGTCTTCATTGTCACATGAAAAAAAAAAAAAAAAAAAATTAATATGCTGATTGATACTCAGTTATTATCAATGTAGGAAACAGTTGTGCTGCTTTTTTTTTTTTTTTTTTTTTTTTTATCACAAAAATAAATTATATATAGACAACCATTATTTTAAATTGTAATATTTTAAAATATTACTGTTTTTTTCCTGTATTTTTGATCAAATAAATGCAGACATGATGCACTTTCAAAAACATTAAAATAGTAATGTTTCCAGACTTTTGACCGGTATATAATGTCATAACCCTTTTACTAGAGCAATGTCTGAACTAGTAAAAACAGCATTAATGGTGCACTCAATACGTTTTTGTGCACATTTGCTAGCTCTTCCAGAGTTCCAAGAGTGCTGATTCATATAACAATAACACAAAGACTTTTTACTGTTTCTTTTACTTACTTTGCTTGTCTGTGTTTGCACATTACAGAAAGACTGTATTAGGTGAGGATTTTTCAGCAACTCTTTCTGTGGGTTACAACTGTTGAGAAATAATATCTTTAAGACTGAGAAAGAAACATTCATTAATTCAAAACCTTTTTTTTTTTCAGGAACAAAACAAGCGTCTTTATTCATAAGTCCTTGAATCACTCAACAGATTCAGGAATGAAACAAGATACTGTCTTTAAGAGAGGCACTGAAACATTCAATCAAAAATTTTGTTCAAACACACTGATTAATTCATGAACAAAACACCTGACTGTCTTTATGAGTAAGTCAATGGGCCCTATCTTACACCCGGCGCAATGCAACGCCAAGCGCGATGCAAAGTGTTTTTTTGCTAGTTTCAGTCCGACGCAGTTATCATTTTCACGTTGTTTAAATAGCAAATGCATTTGCGCCCATTTGTGCGCCCATGGGCGTGCTGGTCTGAAAACAAGGTGTGTTCTGGCGCATTGTTGGCACGTTGTTATTTGAGGCAACAGAGATAGACTGCGCCATTGACCAACTGAAACCTGGTCTAAAGTCAATGGCGCAAATTTTTTTTTTTGTTATTTAAAGAGCACGTTAGTAATGTGCACCTATGGGCGGGTCCACTACGCGCGTACACTCTGCTTATTAAACACACGGACGCACGTACTGCAGCACACAAACATGGCAAATATTTAAAATACAAGGATTACAGTGTAAAAGATTCTTATTGTGTACATAAAGATATGGTGGAATCCGGCTTGTCCCGTAGATGGTCTGCTTGCGCACTTTTACCTCGCGCACGAGCAGTTCCGTTTGTGCTCTGGAGACGGCTTCTGTTAGCCTAGAAATCTAGACGCATCCTAGCGGCAGCAAATTTTATTTTGCAGCCAGGGTGGTCTAGCAACTCTCCGTTGGCTTTCGAGCTGGAAAAACCAAACTCTAGTCAGGCCAATCACATCGTGTATAGAGTCGGCGGGCGGGGGGACCCTGTCGTCATATAACATAATGACGATAGAGTTGCAACGGTTCCCTGCTACTTGAAAACAAAGAATGGCTGCTGCTGCTGCTTCGAATCGGCTTTGGCCGCGACTCTGGAGAACTTGGAGTTAAGCTTTTCTTTGAGAAAAGAACAAAGAACAGCACTTTAAAAGGGAATAGGAGATGAGACTCTGATTGGTTTAATGCACGTAAATCCCAAAACACAACCATAACTCATTAAGAGAATAGGGACAACCCTTTTAGACCATGCGCCTGGCTCGCCAACCATTTTTCCCGTCATTAAACTAGCAAAAGTGGATTCGGACACGCCCTAAGTGAACTTGCGCCCTGCGCTTTAGACCCTACGCTTAGATCGTTAAAATAGGGCTCATAGAATCATTCACTTAACAATTCATTCAGACACACTGATGCATTAAAAGGGAAAAAAATAAGTGACTGGGTGATTCTCAACACTCAAATTGATGCTTCCTCATTTCCTCGATCCTCCGTCCTCCAGCCCGTGACCAGGAAAACGATTGAATTCAGCCATCTTGAAGGACATCCCAAATCTCTAATTGCACCGCAAGTAGGTAAGGAATGAGGACACTGGTGTATCCTTCCCTCGCATCTTAAGGGGGTGGAGCTAAGATATGAGGAAAGGAAACGAGGATGCACAAATAAGAAATGAGAAGCCCCCATTGTCTTGTCCTTGAATCACTCAACAGATTTGGTCAAGCACATTTAGAAATTATACAAGTTATGTTATTTTATGAGTAGGCCTAAATCACTGAAAAATTCACTTTATTCAAACACTGGTTCACTGAAGAACAAACCAAATGACTTTATGAGTGAGTCACTGAATCACTCAAAAGATTTGTTCAGACACATTCAGGAATGAAACAAGTGAATGTCTTTATGACTGAGTAATTTATACATTCACTCAACGATTCATTCAAAAACACTGATTCATTGAGAAACAAAACAAGTGTCTGTCTTTATGAGTGAGTCATTGAATCAGATACTTGATTGATTCTTTCATTTATTCATAAACACTGACTCATAAAGGAGTGCCGTTACTGTGTGTTGCTCTGAGATACACAATGGTTGATTGTGCTGTGGCTTCATTTTCATTGGCGTAAAAACTGGAGTAAAAATAGATACCATAATTAATTGATAATATTGTGTATAAAGTTTATGTTACTCAGTATTAACTATATGGCCATTTGATCACAATATAGTGTTATCCTCATGTAGTAAAAAAAATCTAGATGGATTGTTTTCTAGATGGGTCTTCATCTCATGTTAGTGTTCATCATCTTCAACATACTTAAAAAAAATGTAAATCTTTAATTAGCACAAAATAACCTTTAAAACCTTCTCTCGCAGAAGTGGCTGTTATTAACTTTAGAATCAAATCAAACTAAAAAAATCAATGTCATATGATCCCATTTCATTTTCACATATATACTTTCACAATTTTCACAATGACTTGTTTGACAGCTCGCAGTTTTACGGTTTAATTTGTGGCTCGGTCACTAGCAAAATGGCAAGGAGATAATAGCATCTAGTTTTTAGAATTGCCCATGACCCAATGGGTCACTTCCCTCTTGAATTGAACAAGAGAGCGGAGATGAAAAAAAGAATTTAAGTACCACATATTTACTCATCAGATCAGTCCCAGCTTCCCAGCCTAAAAAAAAAAACGAAACAAAAAAAAGAGCAGACAAGCACGGCCACTGCAAAGCACAACGGCTTTCTGTACAGATAAAACACAAGGAGCGAGGAGAGAAAAAAACAACTTTGAGCGATAGATCGGTACACTGCACACAGAGATAGAACAAGATTGAGAGCACTGAAAAATATTATGGGCCAGCGAGGTTCCAGCATTACAAGAGAGATACTCCCGCTAATTCAACCACACAATAAATCAAGACCTCCTGAGACCACACTCCAAACTCAAAGAAACTCACAGCATATCGCGTCCTCAGTTTTCACGGCCTTAAAAAGCAACATTAGCATTGCTGGAAAGGGTTGTGTGATGTGCTAAATTGATGAGCAAGGTTTGTCTTGGCAGGGCAAAGGTAGTCATTACCTGGCACGTAAAACCACTAGCATTTTTGACATTTTGTTCAAATGTGTAAATTAGGAGTCAAAATCTTGATCGAAGCTTTGAAGAGAAATCGCTAATCCATACAGACCTCCAGCCATTTGGGTCTGAAGAGTTC
The DNA here is from genome assembly GCF_949319135.1 of Squalius cephalus. Lineage (NCBI taxonomy): Eukaryota > Metazoa > Chordata > Actinopteri > Cypriniformes > Leuciscidae > Squalius > Squalius cephalus. Next base: position 14,377,160 of record NC_137133.1, read on the forward strand.
TGAGGGATTTCATTTGACTAAACTTTTAACTTATCCTTGAGGCAGACTTCCCTAGACACAAAGACAGGTGGGCAGCATGATGTTCACTTCAAACACACCGTTCTTTAGGTACAGAATCTTGGATCTTCTGCCCTATTTGACAGCCCGATATCGGATTACAGTTGGGTTTGTCTGGAGCTGACGCAAAGTAGAGATCAGTCTCACCTCTTGAGCTTGGACGCATGATTTTTTTCTGTTCTGCGGTTACCCTGTCAAGCTCACTCTCTTTCACAGCGAAGACTCCCATTAGCACCCAATGTGCTAAACAGAGGCACATTAACACACCTGTCATAGACAAACACACATGCTTTTTGTCACTACAAAGGGTCCTTGCTGGAGGATGGCAGGATGAAAAGGAAAAAGGGGGAGAGGAGGTGTGAAAGAGAGACGCTAGTGACAAAGCTGTATAATGAATGGGAGGAGAGACGGCCGGGTCTGACAGGAGATCAGCTGGATTCTTATTTAAATACCATTTTTATTCATATTACAGAGCTTTACTTGCCGCGGCACCCCTTCATTTTTGTTAATTTGAAGGGTGACACAGTCTAGACTCGTGTGGAAAGTGCAGCCGTGGCCAGATCAAATGTCAGATTGAATATAATGAGAGAAAACAGGCTAATAAATAAACATAACCCTGGGTGAATTTTCAGAGGCTCATCTATTATTTACTGCTTAAAAGTCATTACCCATACAGAAAGAACAGACTTGCTGGTTTAAACAATTATTCAGAGGTGGGCTTGAGTTATTTAGTTGGATTTTGGTTGGACTTGAGCAAAATAATGTAGAGATGCAACAAACTTTACTACAGTTTTACGTTTTCAGGTAGGTCTTCAGCTGTTTTTAAAACTGATGGTGTGTCCGATATCGAATACTTCCCTACTATATATTATGGAAAAAACAGTACGCCAAAAGAGTAGTATGTCCAAACAAGTGGGTGAAAAGTATCCAGTTGACTTAATTCTTCCAGCGAGATTCTGAAGTGCGCATTCGAAGGACACTTTACTATCCCATGAGGCCAAGGGAGAGGATTTATGAATGGCAGTGAAGCGACACAACTGATGCTGGTAAGGTCACGTAACAGTAACCATATGGCGGATATAGTACATCTGAATGTCATTCATTCTATCTACTCATATAAAACCGAGTGTAGTTTTGCAGTAAAGTCTCTAATCTAGGTTTGAAATCTAGTCATTTCAATAGGAATGCGCTCAATCAGGAGTTTTGAGTGAGGTTGTTGGTCACACGGATTCGGTATGTTGACCAACAGAAGGCTGTTTGGTGGTGACTTCTGTGGTTTGAAAGTGACTTCTGTGTGAGCTGTTTCATGCATTGCTAACTAAGCTACAGAGAAGTAGACCTTTTTGTTTGCAAAACTGAGGCAATAATCAAACAAAGTTGTTTATCTATCTATCCACCCATTCATCCATCCATCCATCCATCCAATTCATCCATCCATCCATCCCACATATAAACATTTCAAATTACTACCTCCTAATACAGATTTAGTAGCTTGAAGTGTAGCTGAGTAGTTTTTCAAAAGAGTATCTTCACTATAATTCAACTATGAGTATGAGTTATGAGAAAGTTATGAGAACTTTGTACCTTGGGAATCGACAGTTTCAAAGTAGCTTCTTCAACACTGATGAGAAGCTGAGTTTGCCTTTATTTGTTAAAGGAAGTACTCTGAGTAAAAGTGCTTTTTGCAGTGCTGTGATTTGACTATACTAAAGGTCATGGTTCCGCTTGTGTCTTCTGAGAAGTGTTGAAGTGGCCGGTGTTGTTATTAAGAGCTTTTAGCAGCTCACACACAGTCCGCAGGACCCACAATCACACTCCCAGGGACGACATGCCAAACGCCAGCTCTGGAAATGACTTGAGGGGCCTTTGTCAGCTCCCAACAGCAGCAGGGAGAAAGCCAGAGGACATACGCCAAAGGACATACGCCCGGTCTGAGAGCTATTTGATGTTATGTGGGATAGATTTTTTTGCCACCAGGGTTTCTGGGAGGAAAGAAATCGATTGGGCACTTCAGAGGAACTTCACCTGCCTGCTAACCCGTGACGGACCCTGGACTCCCTACTGGTTGAAATCAGAGGTGTCAGAGCACACAACAGCTTGATTTAACTATGGGAATCTCAGCAGAGAGCTTGTCGTGTGGTAAGGATACAAAGACCATAAGCCAGTACATTCTTATTGGGCAAAAAGCAACGTTTGACTCTAAACATGTCTGCTTTGAATTTGATTTAGTCTTTTATTATTTTAATTTTTTTTAAATCCAGTGACTTTTAGATAAGGCTTACAAACTTTTTTATTTTCTTTTATATAAAAATTATGACTAAAATTCCAGTGCGGGAATTCAGGTTGTTGCCAAAGGCATTTTAAATGCCTCCCCCTCTAGCTAAAAAAAACTTTCATTGTGGATGAAATTGTACTTGTGTGTTTACAACAGTGTGTTTACTAAAGATAGATAAAAAAAATAAAAAAAATCTGGCAATTAAACCTTAAGAAAATATACTTGCATAGAAAACGTCTACTAAATGTGTTTTTCAAAATGTTGATTGTTCCATTTATAAAAGGATAAGCACTGTACATTAAAGTACTTCTTTTGTATTCCACAGAACAAGCATGGACGTTTCCTATAAAAACAACGCAAATATTACAAAATGTGCATGAATCACTTAACACTGTCCAACAGCGACACCCATGGGTAAAGTTACAGTGGGTGTCCGTGTCTCCCTTGCCTCCCTTGAGCTATTTGAGCTTTAACCAGGGCTGGGTATCGGTCAAAAAAATTCGATACCGATACCTTGATTTCGATACCGGTTCCTGAACGATACTTTTTTCAATACCAATTTTATGAAATCCGTTATAACAAGATTACATTACATATTACCTATAAAAAAAACAACCTTTGTAAAAAAAAAAAAAGTGAACTGAAAACAAACTGAAAAAATAAATAAAAACAGACTCATATAGGCCACTGAGGGGCGGAATATATGCCTTGCGCTCTAGCGCACACATAAAGCTTGCCGCAAAGCACTGGCAAAAGTAGCCTAATGGTTCTGAATATTTCTGGAAAAAAATGCAAGGAGACATTTTAATTGTTTATTAATAAACTAGTATTTTCTGAGTCAGTGTTGGCTGCAAAGATGAAGTTGACGTTGCTGACTCGTCATCTCCGCAGTATAGTGAACACGCGCGCCTATAGAGAGAAATGCATCTTTCATTTGGATTACGTAATCAGAGAGTATTTGTTTTTGATTTGAATTGGTTCGTTTTAAAAGTAGACATTTCAAACTTTCTACAGTTTATGCCTATTTCTCATGTCTGTGAAAGTAGCCTATATACGCTGAGTTTCGGTTCATTTGTGACGCGCTCCAGTTCTTCTTGCAATTGAAGACGGAGCAAATTTCTGCTCTTAAGTTTTTTCCGTGCACTGTCAAGTGCTTCATCAGCCACGTCTCTGAGCGTAACCGGTGTAAACTAGTGTTTTTAACTCCTTAGGTATCGAAATTTGGTACCGAACGACAAGACATTTTTTGATACTCGATGGTATCGAGGCAAGTCGGTCGGTGCCTAAAAAGTATTGAACTTGATACCCAGTCCTAGTTTTAACGAACCCCTAAAACATGCAGTGGGTTTGGTTGTTGGGTAATTGAGAATGAATGGGGCAAAGTCATCCAAAGTCATCACACTATGATTGGATATGATTGGATTGTGCGATAAATCCCGCCTTCTGCATTTGTGCGTTCCGCCTTTGTGAATCAGTCTAAATGAACAAAATGATGGTGTTAATGCAAAGACTAAAGTAAACAAACTCACCAACTTAGATATTACCGCTTTATTCCACGTCAAAATCAAAATTGAAATGGCCTGAAACCATGATGACTGTGAGGGGATTTTGGTGAGCAATCAGCTTTGTGAAATTGAAGTAAAATTTGGACTTTCCACATTTCAGAACACCACTTCAAGCCACAGAGAACAACACAAGTCATTTGAGTTTGGAGAGACCGAGGTAAAACAAATGAGGACATAATTTTCCTTTTTGTGTGAACTATCCCTTTGAGTTACACATGTTCTGAATCATTTAGTATTACCGTTTCTTATAATCTTTCCTGTATCTCTCATAGAGCAATGGAAAGCTGTTGGTTTTAATTACGTAGCAGCAGAAAGGAAGCAGGATCAAAAGAGTGCAAACGACAAAGAGAGAAAGGCTTGTCTCTATTGTTCAGCTGAGTGTCATAAAGCAGCCTGGAATCGCTGTAGATATAAACTACAGAGAGGGAGAGAAAGGAATAAAAATCAGGCAGGACGGGGAGGCAAGACTGAAAAAGATTACATGATGAATAGTTGTGCATGAATGGAACGTCTTCTCTCTGCACTACACACACACACACAACACAACACAAATACACAGCAGGTGGCATGATCAATAGGGCCGATGGTGTGTTTAACTGCGCCGGAGTCTGTGCGCATTAGATTGCATGAGTTCACTTCAGTGCATCCAGAAATTAAGATGATTGATTTTTTGTTTCCACGAATCATCCTGTCACTGTAGGTACAGATCAGCGAGCTCGGCCTGCTATGACCGGTGGGACTGCCACCTCAAGATGGAGGGTTTGCGGATGAAAGAGGACAGAGGTGGCAAGTCTGGATGAAAGACAGACAAAAAGGACTTGGAGAAGGATGAACAGCACTGCGTTACGCCCTCCATTGGCACAAACACACACACACTTGTGCATTTATGGCAGGAGAGCAAGGCTTGGAGGATATCCAGGAAAAAAAAAGTGGAAGGAACCGAGGACAGAAAGAAGATATTAGTTTGATGAAAATAGGAAGGATGGAGACAAGATGAGACAAATAAACAAGAGGACGAAGGGAAGATGAAAGAAAAAGAGATCAGAGTAAGTTGTGACTAACAAAATGAACAAGAAATGGACACCATTGCAAGTGTTTGTGTGCTTACGACACTTTAGGGATAAACTGTATAAAGATATCTATAAAATATAGACTTATATTATAAAACAACATGTCTATGGCAGTGATTCTCAAGGGGTTTCCTCAAAAAAAATTTTTTTTTAAAGATTAATAAATACATTATGTATTTAATGTTTGTAATTATTTACAAATAAACAAATATCATTTAAAAGTTTGGGGTGAATACGATTTATTTTAAAGGAAATGAATGCTTATATTCAGCATGGGTGCATTAAACATATTTTCAGTTTCATTGAAGTTCAATATTAATATTAAGAAATGTTACTTGAGCATCAAAGGATTATGTGACACTGACTGGGGTAATGTCTGCTAGTCACACTTTAGGGTCCAATTCTTACTATTACTAACTATTATATGAACTATGACTTTTGCCACAATAAACTCTTAATTACTGCCTATTAATAGTTAGTAAGGTAGTTGTTGAGTTTAGGTATTGAGGATTAAGGGGTGTAGAATATAGTCATGCAGAATAAGGCATTATGTGCTTTATAAGTACTAATAAACAGCCAATATCCTAGTTATATGCATGTTACTAAGCAACTAGAATTGGACCCTAAACTAAAGTGTTACCATACATATTGCATCCCCATTTTGGAACCCAAATCCAAGAAATGGTATACCCAAATTAAAAAACATAGTACATGAAGCCTTTGGACTTCAAACATTGTAGACTCATTTAAAAGAAAACATTTGGCAGCTTGTTATCATATCGTCAGAATTAATAAATCAATGATACAAATCTGAGATTTATGGAACATTTTAAGACCATGCTATGTGATTTCATTTAGAGGAGACTACAATGCTAACTGTTTTTAGCTTAGCACTGCGTCAAAATGCAATTTATGAGAATAACAACATATTTTACTCCAAAAATCGCGCTATAGCATCAGTCTTGAAATAACTTCCTTCTGTGAACTGATGTGGCTTCTTATCACAGAATGAGGCAGAAATGTTTTATTTTATAATATTCTACACAGTGATAAAGGCTATGTCGATTAGCATTGCATTAGACATATAAATTATCCTTATGAAATAACCAAGATGGCTTGAAGAACCCAGATAAACCATATACTGTCACAATGCAATGTTAATTCTCTTCTTTTAATCAGTCAAAATGTCTCTATCAGCATTTTATTCAGCTAAAGCGATAGTCTTTGTCCATATTAGGGATTTCCTAGAACATCAAAAGTTTAATACTTCTATGGGTCTCACTTGTGGACTTTCTGCGCAAGGGCATGTGAGATGTGAGGTGTGAGAGTGTAGCATTTTAGCGTGCTCACATCGCCCAAGTACAACAAAAAAAATATTCTCTAAAGATATTTGAAGTAAACATACGATAATCCATACGTTTTTATCTGAATGAACACATTTTTGGACAAAAAGCCTCAAGGGATGTAAATATAACAAGACACAGAAAGCTGTCAGAAGTAAACAGGTTAATCTCTAAACATTTCCAGTTTCAGTTATCGTCGGTTGTCGTCAATACCGGTGTATCCCAAACCGCGATATTCAATATATATATATATTATTAGGAATAGTTTATAGTAAATAAGATTAGCTTTACATAAAAACAATAGAAATCAATTGTGTATTCTCATTTAGATTCCTACCTAGTAAACATTTGTGTGAAAGATCTGTGAAAAGCAGCAGTAACCCAGTAAGATATTTGGTTAAGAGGAAGAACAGAAAGAAAGACCACAAAGTTGGCCAGAAAAGTAAGTTTGCTAAAGATCATCTATAGCTTATAGTGAGCTGTTGAGCATACATCCACTCATCTTGCCTGTTCGTAACAGCCTGCATCAATTAAAGAGGAAATGCATTAGTGGACATGCCTGCCCTGATCGGCTCCATCACACCACGACACCATGAGCGCTTTAACTGGCCCTGTCTCCTGGAGCTTTGGTAATGTGTTTGTGTGACATTTACATGAACACTGTTATTCTCTTCTCCAGGCTTTTTGGGGTTATAATTCACTCAGCAGTGAGAAAGAAAACAAGATGGAACATTGTGTTATTTCCTGTTTATTTCCTTCCTGGTTGTCCTCCTACAGCACATATAGGCAGTAATTGTTATCAGGAGCAGATATCAGTGTAGATACCCAGGACAAAGCCTTACACCACACGGCAAGATACCCAACAAGGTCATCATGATCTGTGGGACAGGCATACACATCGTTGAATGTGTGTATAGGGTCTGTGGGGCTTTGCTGTGCAGAGCTGCCTGTGCTTAATAAAGTTTCAGCTACACAAACGATACCCGTCCAAGCCGAACTACATCATTTACTCCAACAAACCTAGAACAAATACTTCATACCTCTTAGATTCATCTCTCTTCAACTGGAAGTCCAATGAAATGTAGTCAATGCAGGATTAAATTGCATTCTTATCTTATTGCTGCTGTAAGTGATTTCAGCACAACTAGTAACACCAAACGGAATTGAGAAAATAATGAATTTATCAATTCACATGTTGGTGCCTTAAAATATAAATACATACTGTAATAATAATAATAATGGTCGATCGATATATCACCATTGCTGTTATCAGCCGTTATCATATTTAGTTTTATTTTATTATCTGCAATGGCCATTACGTTTTTTTCTGTTTGATGATAAGTTATGGATGCAGGACTTTTATTTTGACAGCACTGAGAACCCACTGTTTATTTTAAAGATTTCATTTTTTTAAACAAATTCAAAAAAATAATTCTCTATTTGATTAATTTTCAAATTATTAATTTGTAATTACTTACTAAATATTATGTAAAATAGAAATAATTTAATTGCAGAAATTATGCATGTGTTGTTTACTGTTATTTATCTTTAAATTAAATTGTGTGCTATCATATTGGCCTATGTAAGCTTTATATCAGTCATTGGCCACCCTCTAAGATGTTGTTAACCATCTAAGTTAAAATCCATATTTATAATTTTCCCTTTCAATACTATTCTTTTCCCCCACTGCTTACATAGCCACACCCATTCCCAAAGACTTCACCCACTCCTAATATCTGTCCCCATCCCCTGTATATCCCAATCACTCTCTCAGAGCTCCACCTCTGTGCAGGCTTCACACGGATCCTAATCTCACGCTGTCTGTTGTGTGTGTGTGTGTGTGTGTGTGTGTGTGTGTGTGTGTGTGTGTGTGTGTGTGTGTGTGTGTGTGTGTGTGTGTGTGTGTGTGTGAGAGAGAGAGAGAGAGAGAGAGAGAGAGAGAGAGAGAGAGAGAGAGAGAGAGAGAGAGAGAGAGAGAGAGAGAGAGAGAGAGAGAGAAAGAGAGAGAGTTTGAACTGGGAAGCAACACCAGAGACTGACTCTGCATACCAACACAAAACAACAGAGAGAAAGAAACAAAGGCATGGACTAAAAACACACCAAAAACAAAGGCAAATACAGTACAGTGACTGTTAGAGAATAAATACGCATTTACATGTTTGTATATGAATAAGACTTACTGAAGGAAAGAAGGAGTTGGTGGAAGGGATTTGAGCAGCATCTTTCATTCTCAATGGCTTTATCTACTTGATTATAATCCCATAATAAGGTCATTTAACATGTACCATTCTCTCTGATTTCTCTCCCTTTACAGATCTATTCCCTACACGTTTCCACTGCAACCTCCCCCTCCTCCCATTTGTCTGTAATGCATTTGCATTTCTCCATCAGTCTATAGAGTATATAGGAGGCAAATGAATGCAGTCTTTGCTCTACTTTCATTGCTTGATATAACAAGACAAATACATATGCTTATTGCAGCTCCTTAGCTTTAGCAAATAACCGCTTCTTATCAACAAACCATTTTGGCTAGAAAGGGATCTTGGAATGGTTATATCCTTCTTCTAAAAAGATCTAGATTATACATTATGGTCTGGTTTCACAAACAGGGCTTAGATTAAGCCAGGATTAGGCTTTAGGGCATTTAACTAGGGCATTTAAGTAGCTTTTATAAACGTGCCCTAGAAAAAAAAAAGAGGTCCTATTATGTTTTTTTCACTTTTTAAACTTTGGTTAGTCTGTATGAAAAATGTTGCTGTTTGAGCATAAAAAAGATCTGCAAGGTTACAAAGCTCAAAGTCCAAAATTACACACACACACACACAAAAAAAAACACCATAGGCTACCACTCTGAAACGTCCTGTGAAATATGTGCTTTCAAACTCCATGCTTGAAATCCATTCTGCACGATTCTCCTGTTATGTTACATTGTCAGGGTCTGAATCGGGCTCGAAAGGGTTTGAAATTGACGCCTTGGTTAATATTTACATCTGAGTAGAGTTCACGGTTATAAAGGGGTGTGACATTTCCCGAACACACGCTAAGCGCTGCCAATCACAACACACTGGGCCAGCTAACCAATCACAGCACATTTCATATTTCGGAAAAGATGCGTTCAACCAGACTGGGTAGAGAGGAGCTGTAATGTAAAATATTAGGGGTGTGTAACGATACACGTATTCCTATTGACCTGTTAAGTACGAGGCTTTCGGTTCGGTACGCATTACAAACCGAACGATTCATTGGACCATTTTTCCTGCCGACCAAAATTTTGTTCAGCGCGAGCCGATCTTGATCAAGCGACACCGTTACTACTCAGCACTAAGAGATCCAGTAAAGAAAGCATTTGAATTCGCCACTGAAGTAATAACATCGCTGCGAGATAGTAAGAAGCATTCAAATTTCTCCGTTAACCGTAGATCTCTATTAGATCAAACAGCGCTGACGGAAACCAGAAGAAACATTGTGCCATAAATGAACTTTAAGTTCACAGATCAGCAACATTCACCATGGATTTAATGTAAAACTAACTGTAACCATGGAAGTTTGGCAGGAATAGTAAAATGCTTTCAAGTACGTCACACATCTTTTTCCAGCACTTCAAAACTCAAATATTATCATATTCAAATGTTATTTTTAATGTGATGACCAAAACGTTATTTGTATAAAACTGGAAGTTTCAAGAAGTAGGATCTTATTATTAAACTCACACTTATTTAAAAATAAAAAATACATTAAATTACCATTGTAACCACTAGGTGGCTGCATTTCCACTTCCAAATATATATTTTTTAATCGTTTTGCTTTTAAATTATTATTTCGACATTATGAATAAAATTGCTGCCCTCAAATGTTAATCTGGAGCCTTGCAAACTTAAAATAAAACTGAAATAAAATAAACCTTTGTTTATAACTGCTACAATATTACATTTACATTTTTTATAAGGAGCTGTTTTTGTTTTATATGCTGCTAAGAAGACACCCCAGAAGATGGGTCAAGGGTCCATCATTGTTCAAAGTAAAAAAAGATCATAATAAATAAATAGAAGTTTTAAATCAATGAAATTTCTCTTTTTGCTGTATCGAAAACGCAACGAACCGAACCGTGAATTTTGTGAACCGTTACACCCCTATAAAATATGTGAAAAATAATGTGTTTTTTGAACAATCAAGCATGAAAACATATTCTAGTACACTTAAGCAGATTTACAAATTTAAAATGTACAGTCATTCTCTTCTAGGCAAACCAACCTAAAATACTGATGACTCATCCTGCACTAGACTGATTTTTGTCCAATCAGATGTGCTCTAGATTGAAAATGACCCTCCCTTTAAAGGCACAGTTCACCCAAAAAATTGTCATCACTTACTCAGCCTCATGTTGTCCTAAACCCTAATGACTTTTTCTTCTGTTAAACATAAAAAATTTAGAAAATAGATTTGTTTCCTCTTTCTCCATCCAAAACGTTTCTCAAATTACCTTGTTTTGTGGTCTGCAGTAAAGAAATGGTGAGTAAATGTTGACAATTTTTATTTTTAGATGACCTATCCCTTTAACATCACTAAAACCAACTAGCAAGTAGCAAATCACAATCAAGCACCGGATCGTTTTCTAAGAATTTCAAAAATATTAAACTGTTAAAGTTTGATTAGGCAAGTTTTTAATGCCGTTTTATAAAAAATAAAAATAATAATAATAAATAAAATTAAATAAAAAAAAACATCAAAATGAATCAAAAGGAAAAAATATTTTGGGAAAAAAAGCACATTTCACAGTGGCCTTTGTATACCTTGCATGGATTGTAAGCTGTTTTGAACAAAAGCGACAATGTAAATAAATGAATGGATATATGATAGTGAATCCTCATTGTGCTTGGATTAGCCAAGGTTTCACACACATACAGTTAGATGCAGTGGGAGTGCTTGGGTAAATGTGAATGGGTTGTATAATTAACATTGTTTGTCTTCTAGTGTGATATGTGAAGCAATGGAAGGGCTTTACTAGACACTCAACCCTCATTAACGCTGAAGAGCATATAGAGGGAAAAATCGCTCCACTTAGACTAACTATACAAGCACAAAGATGCCATAGCACAGAATGGTTATTTGGACATTTGGGGCTTTTAATTTACACCACTGAGCAATCTTCAATTGTAATTCAGACATTTTTACAGAACTGCATACACACAAACAAGCATTTTCTACAACCTTCTGATGTGCACAACAGCTTGGGCAAGAATGGAATTCACACATGAATAGAACAAGACGATGCAGGTGATGTTTTCACTCCTGAGAACAGGAAACAATGACCAGTGTTCATGTTCTCATCACCATGACAATGGAACAAATAAACCTGTGTTGCTATGACAATGACAAAAGATTGTAACATGACTGGAATCCTTGTCTCTGTCATAGACATGGATAATTCTGTAATATTTGTCCATTGAGGATAGCTTCATCTTGGAAAACCACAAGTGCTAGCAGATGCTCAAATACATTTAATTGTCCAGATGTTTGTTTGATTATGACCATTAGAATCAGTTGGGAGATTTTTACACTAGTTATTGGTTTCTTTCCTACTAAGAACTGTAGAGTACTTGGTATCAGATGGTAATGTATTAGTACTTTGGTGCACCTTTTGGTTTGTTTTGGTTGTCTCTTTGTACACTTTAGATGTTAAGCTTTTGAAGTTTGGGCCGCTGTAAACACACTCATGACAACTAGAACAAGATTTCAAAATCATATGGTTTTATACAACTTGGATTACACAAATATGAATTCTACAATCATAGGTCTAGAGTTTGAGAAGAGGAGGGTTAGGTTTAGCTAATCCAACACCAACCATTTCACCATCTTATACAGTACGTATTATTAGCAAATGAGAACGATTCGTTCACTTACAAGATTCATTTATGAATTAAACTCCACTAGCACAAACACATACTGTATGCACGCAGCAATACAAATGAATTGTGGTGGCTGGCCGGATTCGGCCCGCAGGCTGGACTTTGAGTATCCCTTATCCTCTCTCTCTCTCTTTTTCTGTCTGATAGCTAACTAATATGTGTGTGGAGCCCAGCTTAACGGAGTGAAAGGACTACAGGGACTGAATGATAGGGGCAAAACAGCAGGTTTAAAACAAAGGATCCAGTTAATCCTCATCCAAACACACCATTCCCCTCAGACTGTTGAAACTGGTGTGCAAATCCACATGAACTGAATTGGTGAAAAAGGACTAATTACATGCTCATAAGTGAATTGACATCAAACTAAAATTATGATTAAAATGAGATATATATACACACACAATTTAATTTATAATATTGTTTATATATCTGCCAGTATTGGTCATTTAAAAGTTGCACTTTTTCAATCTCAAAATTAATTTCCATTGTTCATATTGTACATTATGTTATTGTGATGTCTACATTTTCTTGTAGCAATTTAAACCCCAAAAAATTAAATCCCACAGACCTGCACACTAAAGTTTGCATCATCACAAAAATATTTTAAGGAGCAACGTTTTGGTCAATAAATCAGCCAATTGAAGGTTGATTAGTGTTGGGTATCGTTTTAATTTTAACGATTCCGATTTTGATTCTGCTTATCGATTCCGATTATCATCGATTCCTTATTTTGATTCCAATAAGGTAAAAAAAGATATTCACATTACTGTCTTTACTTACTGTTTTGCAAAACATTGCAGTTGAATATCATGAACAAAAATCAACACTAACACAAGGAATGTTTCCTGTGGTTTAAAAAATACCTAACTAACTAAAACAACTAACCAATATGAATTTCAAGCATTATTAAAGACAAGTAAACACACCAAATAGATGCAACTGAACAAAAATGCGATTGTAATAAAGTGTTTTAAGATTTTCAGGTATTTAGGTACAGAAACTGTACTCAAATGTAAAATAACACTGCACTTTATAAACAAAATATACATTTCAAATATAGTTACAAAAGTTATTCAGTCAAGAACGAGTGAATTTTTTCTTTGTCTTTTGTTGTTTGATTAGTGTTATTATAGAGATGGCAGCAGGAATATTAGGCTGCTGTCACTTTAAGAGTTGCACGGATTCAATATAGTTACACGTGCCTGCAGCACTGAAAACAGCGCTTGAATGGTTAAAAATCACTTTTTCTGTGCGCACGTTTTGGATGTATGCGCATTGCACAGCACAGAAAACACCCGCGCGAGTCTTCTCACGCTTGAATGGTTTAAAATCACTTTTTCTGTGAGCGCGCTTTGGATGTTTGTGCTGCACAGAAAACACAGCGTGATCCAATACAATTGATACAATCATTATTTGAAGCGCCATGTTACTTTCAAAAGGTGATTTGCTCTATTTTGATCGCTACCATAGACATCAGTGTTTATATCTGAACTATAAACATTTATCCCAGTACTTCTGTGATCATCTGAATTATTGTAAGACAGAAATAACGATACTGTGTGGTTGAAAAGACTGTTTGGCAAGCTGTTTCATACCTAAACTTGATAACTGCTCTCTGACACAGAATTGAATGATCTGGTGTGATTTTGTCAAAGGTTTAGGCTAATAGACGGTTGTCATTTAGGAATAAGATTGCATGGGTGTTTGAATCGAGATTGCGATCTTTTAACGATTAAACGTGCAGCTCTAATTCAAAGCAGACAAAACATGTTCATGCGTACTGTTTCATTTGCATTTTACTCACCACACTTACACACATGAACATGTACACATACACAGAACAATATGAAAGCAGACAATAGTCGGGCGAGATGTGGCATAGCAGTGTCCCAGATACCAACTAACACAATGAACATGGTTCATCTCTAAACCCTCCTCCTTTTCATTATATTTCTCTTTCTCCCTCCCTTCTTCCCTCCCTCCAGGTTCTGGGCTAGAGCTCACATGAGAGGTGACACACTTTGAAGATAAATATAGAAAAGAGGTGCAATCCTTACACACACATGCACACACAAGTCCAAGACACCACAACACACAGCATATCACTCCAGATTCATAATACAGTCATGTTCGTCCCAGCACTGGGGACTATCACCGCTCTCCTATTGAAAATGGAACGAGATCATCATAGAGTCTCCATGGCAAAGACAATGGCAGCTAAGCTGTCTGACAATGGCACTGGATTGGACCTGTTGTCTGCCTGAGCCCCCATTGGGCCACCTAAGAATGGAACTCATCCAGCATTACATTGCAGAACAAAGAGCAATCAACACAAAGCAAGATGACAGTTCTGCAGTAAAAAATCCCACCTTCCCTTTACAGGAACCCTGAGACCGCAGGCTGTTAGAGAGTTTTTAATATTAGAACTTGAAATTCAGCACATTTACTTACATTTTAAATTGCAAATAAGTATTTTTAAGAACTGATTTAATGCACTTTGTGAAAGGTTATGTGAAGGACTTCAGAATGCAGCCTTTGAAAGCGTACAGTAAAATGTAAGAGGGCTTTACTCCTGGAACTAAGAATACACTGGTAATCAGAACAGAAAAGCTCTTATTTAGGGTAACACACATCTGTTATATAAAAAAAAATGTAATAAAGTAATTTAAAAATGTTGTTTTTACACTATCCTTTAAAGCAGGGATGGCCAACTTCAGTCCTGGAGGGCCACTGTCCTGCAGAATTTAGCTCCAACCCTAATTAAACACACCTGAACAAGCTAATCAATGTTTTCAGGATTACTAGAAAAGAGTTTTTGCCAGGGTTGGAGCTAAACTCTGCAGGACAGTGGCCCTCCAGGACCAAAGTTGCCCATCCCTGCTTTAAAGCCTCGATATACTCACGGTGAAGTTTTTCCGACATCATTTGAAGTAAATCAGGCCTCTACCGTTTAGGCCCAGAAATAAGGGAAGCCCCGGTGACCCGGGGTCAGAGTGAGAGAGAGTTTCGGGTCAGTTATACAATGTTATATCCAGTGCTATAGCATTTTTATGCATTGAAAACTTTGGTCTTCTGTGACATTTGATTGTGAATTCTGCTGATCTTTTTTTTATTATTTACTTTTTTAAACCTCAATCTGCAAGTTTGATGATTTTATTTACATTTACATTTAGTCATTTGTGCTCCCTAACACATTTTTGTGTTGATTTTGATGTTTGTTTTGGATCATTGTCCTGATGGAAGATCCAACCACGGCCCATTATAAGATTTCTAGCAGAAGGCGTCAGGTTTTGATTGTTTATCTGTTGATATTTGATAGAATCCACGATGCCATATATCTGAATAAGAAGTCCAGGACCTCCATCAGAAAAATATGCCCACAACATTAAAGATCCAACGGTATATTAAATTGTACACATGGGGTAATTTTTATCCTTGTGTGCACCAAACCCATCTAGCGTGTTTTCTGCCAAAAAGCTCTTTTTTTAGTTTCATCTGACCACAGATCCCTGTGCCGTTTGAAGTTCCAGTCGTGTCTGACAACTGAATATGCTGGAGTTTGTTTTTGGATGAGTGAGGAGCATTTTTCTTGAAAACCTCCCGAACAACATGTGGGGATGTAGGGGTTGTTTGATTTTTTTTTAATATGCTTTCTGACCCCAAGACTCAACTAATCTCTGCAATTCTCCATCTGTGATTATTGAAGAGTCTTTGGCCACTCAAATTTTCATCCTCACCGTCCATTAAGACAATATAGACACACGTCCTCTTCCTGGCAGATTCGTAACATCTTTAGTTGATTATAACTTCTTAATTATTGCCCTGATGGTCAAAATGGGGATTTTAAATTCTTTAGCTATTTTTTTACAGCCACTTTCTATTGTGTGATGTTCAACAATCTTTTGCTGCACATCAGAACTATATTCTTTGGTTTTACTCATTGTGCAGGATGATTAAGGGAATTTGGCCTTTGTGTTTCCTCATATTTAAACTCCTGTGAAACAAGAAGTCATAGCTGGACAATTTCATGTTCCTAGTCACCCTTGGTGTGCTAAAAAAAAAAAGGTAAATATTAATGGTAATATACTTCAGAGATATTTTATTCATAAAAAATTCTAGGGGTATCAATAATTGTGTCCAACGTGTTTTGGAGAAAAACATTTATTTCATAACGTGATTTCCCTCCCCCCCACTTTCAATTCTTTTACTTCAATGAAAGGTGAGATTTTTGCCAATTGTTTTAATCAAAGATCAAAAGGAGAAACGATGCAGATTGATTTTTTACAGCCATTTTTGATCATATTTACCAGGGGTATGATTAATTCTGAGCACGACTGTATTTATATTATATATATATATATATATATATATATATATATATATATATATATATATATATATATATATATATATATATATATATATATAAACACATTTTTTAGCCTCTTTCACATATACTTTTGGGACTGATGTCTTCTTTAAGTATAATAACTGTAGAATTTCCAGTTATTAATCCAGCAACATTCTTTGTAAATAAATGTAATAGGTCATGATTAAAAGTATGTGTGAAATATAGCTGAAAGCTGAAATATTGTCTTGACCGGGCCAAGAGAAAAAGAAAAGTTGAGCCCTGTGAGAATATTTCTAAAGTATAGGAAATTCCATAAATAACCTATTTTTAATCAGTCAAAGCATTTGGAATTTTCTGTAAATGATTTTAAATGATATAAATGACAGGAAATTAGTGTGCTGGGCCAATCATATTGGATAACCATTGGAATGCAGTGTAAATGTAATCCGGCTGGATATAAAACGTTAATGTGTAAGTGGACCTTTGTGTGAGAGTATATACACTATACTGTTAAATAAATGCTCAAGATATTTTGTTACCCTTGGTTTTAGCAAACCTGTCTGGCTACAGTGTGAGAGTGAGTATTAAATGTGCTCTGCAGTTTGATTTATACGACATGTCCTTGAAGTTGATTTTCTATCACTTTACATTAGGAATATTTTGTAAATAGAATACCAAACACATCAGCAAAATTCTATGTACAACATAAAGGTTTGGCCTCATCAGTGTGAAAGTCACGCTTGCAATTATTTTATTTTTTTTTAAACACAGCACAGACATTCTGTATGCGCACAGAGAGCCGAGCAGGTTTACGAGCTCTGTTCGAACGCTGTCCTTGAACTGGTTTTCTGTGTGCTGACCCATCACTCTAGGCCATGAGTTGTTATGGAGTTAAGCCAGTGTGTGTGTGTGTGTGTGTGTGTGTGTGTGTGTGTGTGTGTGTGTGTGTGTGTGTGTGTGTATATATGCGTGCGCGTGCGCGTGCGTGCGTGTGTGTGTGTGTGTGTGTGTGCGTGCGTGTCTGTCTGTGTGTGTACTCGTTAGCCAAACTCTCAGATGTCTTGAAGCTATTGTTTTGGCTCAGGATCCCAGCCAAACCCACTGCAACAGAGGACAGTGCATGTGTGCATGTCTTTGAATGACAAAAAGCAAAATCTAAGGCAGAGCAGAACCGAACAAATTAGCATATTTGAGAATGTCCACACTGCATTCAACCAAACTTCATTTCTTCTGGACAAATTTGGCATGACTTGCGATATTTCAAAAGGACAGCCCATTAAGCTGTGATTCCAACATTTTACGGGGGTTCATAAAAATATGTTTACACTTATATTAAGATGCCATTGTTACAGAGTAATTATACATTTAAGAACTGAATAATATTAATTAACAATGTGTATTTATTTTATAATTAGGGTTAGGGCTTGCTTTAGGGTAAGTAGTAATGTAGTAGTAAGTAGTAAGAAAGTAGTAAGTTGTAATGATGCATGATTTACTGTTATTATTATAGTAAGTACATGTAACATATGCAACATAGACACAGTAAAAAAAAAAAGTAGACCATATAAAAATGTTTATCCATTCTCAGCTACTGTATATAAGCTATTTAAAATTCAATGTGACAGCGACATAACTGGCTCAAGTCACTGCAGCTTTTCCCTCAAGAAATCTATTGCTAATATTAATAGCCTACTGCCCCTTTAGCGCTAATTCACATCAATTACCTCCAAATCAGGTAGACAGCAGGATAGCTATGAGTTTTAATCCACCGCAGAGCGCCTCCTGTGATCCAAGGACGGGTTTTAGTCAGAGACGCCCCCAATTACACAGCACCTCAGAGCTAACAGAGAGTCAGAGCACTTATCAAACATGGCATCTCTGCGTGCTAAGCATATTGCACTGATCCAGATTGACTCATTCTAATTCATAAAACTCTCAGTCTGTTTGGCATAATTTGATATGACAGGGACAGGCAGAAGTTTTAGGCAGAAGCAGTATGGGTGGTTTTGGGAATGCCTACGGCTACGACTGTCAGCGATGCATTCCCTTAATTAAGATGGAAACCACGAGGGAAACAATTTTTCAAGCAAGCAGACCCGTATTTATCATTTATATTTGTTTATTTGTTATGTTATGCCGTATTGCAGCAAGTGGTCTTTACTATGGTTTTGGGATAGGCACATTAAAACGTAAATACGTAATACGCAAAAACGTATTTGAAAACGTAAAAGAATGCAACTGCATTAACTGTGTTAAATCGTTTTTATGTTGTTAAAAATCTTGTTAATCTTGTTTATTTTAAATACAACCAAATAATGTATTAATTCCATAAATTCAATAGTATATGATCCTTTATTATTAGTAGTAGTATTTGTTAGAGAAAAAAAGACAATGCAAAAGTGCATTGTTAGAATTTAAAATATTTCTAGATAAAAAAAAAGTCTAAAAAAATCAAGACAAATTTGAAATTACATATTTGTCTGTAGTCTTTATATTTTCTCTTTAATTTTGTCATTAAAGGGTTTAATTTAAAATACTATTAGAATATATATATAAATAATTTTTAGCCTCTTTCACATATACTTTTGGGACTGATGTCTTTTTTAAGTATAATAACTGTAGAATTTCCAGTTATTAATCCAGCAACAATATATATATATATATATATATATATATATATATATATATATATATATATATATATATATATATATATATATATATATATATATATATATATATACTGTGTATATATATATATATATATATATATATATATATATACTATATATATATATATATATATATACAGTGCAATGCATAAGTGAATACACCCATGCTAAAGTTGACTAAAAACAGGAATAAAAAAATCATATTTTGGAAATTGAACGTAATGCCTTAATTTAAAAAATTAGGAAAAATCCAACCTTTAAGGACACCAATTTTCTTTGTGAATGAATAATGTATCGTAAATAAATAAATGTTCTTCCTTAAAATACATGGTGCATAAGTGAGTACACCCCTATGTTAAATTCCCATAGAGGCAGGCAGATTTTTATTTTTAAGTATTTAAAAAAAAAAAAATTAGGATACTATGCATCCTGATAAAGTTCCCTTGGCCTTTGGAATTAAAATAGCCCCACATCATCACATAGCCTTCACCATACCTAGAGATTGGCATGGGGTACTTTCCATAAGATCATCTCTCAATGCAAATCAAACTAGCTTTTAGGCTAACTGAAATAAAACCATGCCAATCTCTAGGTATGGTGAAGGCTATGTGATGATGTGGGGCTATTTTAATTCCAAAGGCCAAGGGAACTTTATCAGGATGCATAGTATCCTAAAAAGATTTTTTTTTAAATACTTAAAAATAAAAATCTGCCTGCCTCTATGGGAATTTAACATAGGGGTGTACTCACTTATGCACCATGTATTTTAAGGAAGAACATTTATTTATTTACGATACATTATTCATTCACAAAGAAAATTGGTGTCCTTAAAGGTTGGATTTTTCCTAATTTTTTTAATTAAGGCATTAAGTTCAATTTCCAAAATATGATTTTTTTATTCCTCTTTTTAGTCAACTTTAGCATGGGTGTATTCACTTATGCATAGCACTGTATATACTGTATATATATATATATATATATATATATATATATATATATATATATATATATATATATATATATATATATATACACACACACTCACCTAAAGGATTATTAGGAACACCATACTAACACTGTGTTTGACCCCATTTCGCCTTCAGAACTGCCTTAATTCTACGTGGCATTGATTCAACAAGGTGCTGAAAGCATTCTTTAGAAATGTTGGCCCATATTGATAGGATAGCATCTTGCAGTTGATGGAGATTTGTGGGATGCACATCCAGGGCACGAAGCTCCCGTTCCACCACATCCCAAAGATGCTCTATTGGGTTGAGATCTGGTGACTGTGGGGGCCATTTTAGTACAGTGAACTCATTTTCATGTTCAAGAAACCAATTTTAAATGATTTGAGCTTTGTGACATAGTGCATTATCCTGCTGGAAGTAGCCATCAGAGGATGGGTACATGGTGGTCATAAAGGGATGGACATGGTCAGAAACAATGCTCAGGTAGGCCGTGGCATTTAAACGATGCCCAATTGGCACTAAGGGGCCTAAAGTGTGCCAAGAAAACATCCCCCACACCATTACACCACCACCAGCAGCCTGCACAGTGGTAACAAGGCATGATGGATCCATGTTCTCATTCTGTTTACGCCAAATTCTGACTCTACCATCTGAATGTCTCAACAGAAATCGAGACTCATCAGACCAGGCAACATTTTTCCAGTCTTCAACTGTCCAATTTTGGTGAGCTCGTGCAAATTGTAGCCTCTTTTTCCTATTTGTAGTGGAGATGAGTGGTACCCGGTGGGGTCTTCTGCTGTTGTAGCCCATCCGCCTCAAGGTTGCGCGTGTTGTGGCTTCACAAATGCTTTGCTGCATACCTCGGTTGTAACGAGTGGTTATTTCAGTCAAAGTTGCTCTTCGATCAGCTTGAATCAGTCGGCCCATTCTCCTCTGACCTCTAGCATCAACAAGGCTTTTTCGCCCACAGGACTGCCGCATACTGGATGTTTTTCCCTTTTCACACCATTCTTTGTAAACCCTAAAAATGGTTGTGCGTGAAAATCCCAGTAACTGAGCAGATTGTGAAACACTCAGACCGGCCCGTCTGGCACCAACAACCATGCCACGCTCAAAATTGCTTAAATCACCTTTCTTTCCCATTCTGACATTCAGTTTGGAGTTCAGGAGATTGTCTTGACCAGGATCACACCCCTAAATGCATTGAAGCAACTGCCATGTGATTGGTTGATTAGATAATTGCATTAATGAGAAATTGAACAGGTGTTCCTAATAATCCTTTTGGTGAGTGTATATATATATATATGTATGTGTGTGTGTGTGTGTGTATTTATATTATCTCAGGTATATAAATCTGGCTGTTTTCACTCAATCTTTGCAAAGTCTTGTTATTGTTACACTGCATTTCTGAGCGCTCTCACTCACTGTGTTATGGTTCTGATCATCTGCCTGGAGTTCCCTGTCTACCTGTGTTTTAGACTTTGTTGATATTTGGATTATTTGCCATGTGGTTCTGATCTTTTGCCTGTCATTTGGATTACGATTGTGTATACTGTGAATAAAGCTGGGTTTGGAACTACAATCTGCTGTCAGAGCAGTTCGTAACAATAATACTCCACAGTAAATTTGAATAAGGTACAAAAGTTTCAAAAGAGGATTTCGCTCAGTCATGAAGTCAACAGTACTTTAAAGTTCAGCTTGGTTGCTCACATCAGTAACGTCCTGCAGCATATAATTGGGCCACGACAGCTTCCTGTTTATTGAAACAAAGCTAAAACCACAAATGGCAAACCACGCTTTCCATAAAACAGCATATTAAGTGCAGGACCGTGTTGTGTTTGTCAAGGCCTCAGCATGCTTAAGAGTGTACTTGAACAGAGACTCAGCAGGACTGCTGCGTCTTCCTCTCAGGGAGTGAACTCAAATGAAACAGCACAACTTTCAGCTCAGCAGGTTTAAAAAAGTCTAACTGAATAATGAATAACTGTCATTCTGGAGGTGTCTTTGACATTTCAGTAATAAAGCTTTACAGCAGGAGAGAGACAGTAGAGAGGCTCTTTGCACTACACTAACAAGGCGTGAATATTGCAGTGGCACTGCGAGTCTGGGTATTCATGTTTTTACTGGTTCATACCCCTTATTTTACATGTGGGTTAAAATAGAAATTGATATAAAATGGAATTCAGTTGTTTGATAAAATATCATATGATAAAATATTATAAAACAGTGGCATTAGTGCCATCTTGGGGTGGCTGACCAAAGTCAATATGAATAATACAAATAAATAAATAAATCAAATATTTAAAAAAATCAAATAATATATTATTTGATTTTTTTAATTTTCAATTTTTTTTATTCATACTGACTGGTCAGCCATAAAATATCAGATAAACACCATATCAAAATAAAATGATATAAAATATAAAATTCAATTCAATTATATTGTCTGATAAAAATATTATAAAACAATGGCATTAGTGACATCTTGGGATGGGAAAGTAAATATGAAAAAAACAAAATAAAATAAAATAAAATATTTAAAAACAAATAATACCAGTTTTATAATATTTTATCAGACAATTTAATTTAATTTAATTTCATATTGACTTTGGCTTCCCATCCGAAGATGGCACTACTGCCACTGTTTTATATATATATCTATATCTATATCTATATATATATATATATATATAAACACAATATTACAAAATACAATAATGATTACAATAACAACACAGCTCAGTTAACAACAAATGAACTGTTACTGAACTAAACTCAATCGACTTTCTGTATCTGCCTGAACTCAAACCTTTCTCCTGGCTTACATGGACTTAAACCCAGTGCTGGCCTGTGCTAGTGGTCACTGATAAATGTTGTCTGTTGTTTGTAGTGCTGGGTGGTATACCGGTTCATACCGAATACCGGTGTTTATTTTTGTTATGATATGAATTTTTAATATACTGCAATACCGGTATATGTCGATTTAACAATGTTGGGAACGTGGTGCGACACTGAGAGGGTCCCTTTTCACTGTTGCACTGTGGTGAGGGCACAGCTGTATGTGTTAATAAGTGTAACGGTGAAGATGGAAAGGTTAAACTATAATTGATAGCTGTCAAATTATATTACAGTGTTTCCCATACATTGGTTCACAATCAAGCGGCAACATTCTAATCTGAAAAATGAAGCCTACCCGGAAGTGCGGAAAACTGCAATACATCGAAAATCCGCTAGGGGCAGGTCCCAAAAGGGAGCAAATGTCCATAGACCACCATGTTAAAATGTCCGTTTTCACAGCATAAATTCATGTTTTTACAGGTTGGTCCCATGGACTTTTATTGTATTTTTCGATAGGTTCCGAGTGCCTGACAACTGTGAGGGGGGTGAATTTTTTTCTAACTCGTTAGTTTAGATCGTATTTAGATATAAAATGTATGACAAATAAGGGCGTGGTTAACTTTGATTGACAGCTTGATTGACAGCTGATAACGAGCATAGGCTGCGCCAAGGAGAATGACAACATACTGTAAGAAGCGCCATTTTTTAATAGACAGTTGAAATATAATACTACTGTTTTTGTATCATGAAATGTAGTTTTAAGAGTTTTTCAGGAGAGAATGTAGTTGTTTAAAGCTCAAATCTGTGGTTTATTTATAAAGATTTATGAAAATTTTATCCAGGTTGTGAGATCCAGACGATCACTGGGCGCTCGGCGCTCATGTACCCCACCTGGAACAGCCTTTCCTCGGCTAGTCCTTCTGACGTTTGCCGCTGGATCTGGCGTCTCTGTAGTGGTTAAACATGAGATATAATTCGTCTTGTGTATATCTAACGGGCGATTTTTGGTCTCGTGAATCTATAATTTGTTCCCTGGCCAATCGTTTTGGCTGAGGGCTAAGTGAAGTTTCATAACTTTATAAGCTATCTAACTTTACCGTTGTATGGTTAGACTAGAGCGCTGACTTTGTATGTTTGACTGAATTGTTTGCTTTATTTCTTATTGTATAGCTTCTTGTACTTTTTACTTATACTTTTATAATGGCTAATATTGATAAAACTGAAATTTAACAAAAAGAGACCGGGTTGAGTTTTGTCATTTTAAATTTTAATACAACGAAGATGATCTGTAATGTTGTTTACTGCAACATCTGTTGTTTAGTACAAATGCACATATTGCCTGGACCATATTAAAATGTTTAATATTTTTATATTATATTTAAACGAAAAGAGGCAGGGTTGTGTTTTATATTTCGTTTTGTTATAAATAGGCTAACGTTATATGCAGTGAATATAATCAATACGCGCTGCCTGAACCACATTTGTGTGGCAATAATGTTTAAGATTTCTTTAAATGAAAACGAAAAGAGTTAGTGTGGTGTTTTATAACATATTTCATTTTATTGTTGCCTAAAATATACATACAGAGATAACCAGAGTAGCAGAGCGAGCTGAGTGACGCGCGCTGTTCCATTTGCAGAATAACCGGACTCGCGTCCTTTACCCATATATGGATTGGCCAGAAGGTGGGCGGGGTTAGGATTTCCTAAGATTTTCCAAGATGGCGCCGCCCATACCCCCCATAAACGGCTTCAAAACCGTTTTTCAGAAAGTCTATGGGTGACGTCACAGACGCTTTGTCCATATTTTTTACAGTCTATGTTCACAATATCAAAACTGCCCGCCACAAATAGATTTTCCAAAAGGCTTTGACATCGTTGAATAAACATGAGCAAAAACAGCGCAGCACGGGTGTTTTTATATGAATGTATCTTTGAAGGGAACTGACCGTCTTTAGAAAAGTTTCGATGTTATTTTCATTTAATCTTTCTTTATCTTTCCTGAAAAAGCTGCGTTTATGCGCGCTGCCCTGCTTTGTGTACAGCCGTTACCGGGGAAACCGCTATTTTTGACACGCCTAAAGCGCCTCCTGCTGGCGCCTGTTTGTAAACAGCCTTGAACACCTGTATTAATACTAGTGTGGATTGTATCTACAATATTCACTCATGACAGTAAAATAGTCCATTCTAAGTCAATCTACTGCAGTATTTCCTCTCTCAATCAGTAGAAAATGTGGTGAACACCCAGTCATGTTTGAAAAGAAAAAAAAATACTGTCATTAACTGTGAAACCGGTATCATTTTGAAAAATACTGAGATATACATTTTTGGTCATACCGCCCGGCACGTTTGTCATTCATCCTCAACCACATCTGCATCAGTCCCTCTTTTTTCAACACCATCACTCACAACTCTATTCACTCTATTTGGCCGTTTGAAGAAACTTTTCACACTCAGCTGGTGAGACATTTTTGTAATTGTATGTAGTTGACAAAAGGTGCGTTCGTAAATACGCAATTTCAACTTGTAAAACCGGTTCACATCCTCATGGAGCTCATAATTACAACTTGTAATCTGGGAATTTTCGAAAGGCTCATACTTCTACCTTGTGACCGCTGTACCACCTGACCACTGCAGATTCATTTAGGCGTCGATAGTGTTGCTATAGAAAAGCATAATTCCCAGTCCGACCAGGACGTCACGTGTTGTCTTGAAATTATGGTAATTACGACATGGTGCGAATGCAGCACATAGCAGCAGGCTGGAAAAAGATGTCATGCCCTGAGATCAAGACGAGATAATATTATAGATAGCTAATTAATATGCGTGCTTGCAACCACCTGGACAAAGGTGGGAATTACAGTCACAATAGATCACCCTCAGTGGCCTTCAGATTTTTTCGTCACTGCTAAAAACATTAATGTTGGAAAATATTCATTTTAACACGACCACTGAAATCTGAACACTAAAATCGGCCTACTTCTGAAAAGAGATATAGGAACAACAGCAATATATCAATATCATACATCCACAATTTTTTGCAGTACAAACAGACTTTGTCTTCAACATTTTAAACAGACTCTAAAATTCTTAGAGGAGACCCACAAAGCCCATGCAAATGCATACTAAGTAGGACACAAAGAGAAGTTCATCCACTCTCTCTCCTTTTCCTCCAGTCCATTTTTTTCTTTCTTCATGTGCAACAGCTATTGATCAAGGCTCCAGAGGAACTACATCCTGACCTGCACTTTGATCACGACTGGAGAAAGTGAACGTGTGTGAGAAAGAGGGAGAGAATGCGCATGGGAGGTTCAGAATGGAAGGATAAGGGAAAGTTAGGGAAGCCGTCAGAACCGGTCAGAGAGAGAGAGAGAGAGAGAGAGAGAGAGAGAAACAGCATTCTGCTTCACTGGGCTTGAGACAGCCTCTTTGAAGTTGCGGTTTGAAGATGTGAGAAGATGAGAGTGATGCTGGCTTTGCATATGCACAAATGATTGGACCAAATGCTTACTCAGACATAAAGACGGCTAAACAAAGGGATGTGTGAGGAGAAAAAGCAATGCAGAATTACAATATATCTCTGCACTCGCTCTTGCTGCATGAATGAACCTACAAAAGAAGCTCAGAAGATGTGCGTGTTGGTACAGATGTGTTTGGTGGTATGAAAGTTTAATTTTTTTCTGTCTGTGGTTTTACACAAGAATTTTAGCGTCCACAAATATGGGGGCTTTAGTGGCTTTTTGTGTGTGTGTGTGTGTGTGTGTGTGTGTGTGTGTGTGTGTGTGTGTGTGTGTGTGTGTGTGTGACCACAAAAATCAAAGTCAAAAGCAAATTAGCATAGAAAAAAAACAATATTTTTCAACAATCAGTTTTTTTTTTTTTTTTTGGCAGATTTCACGAAATTTGCTATAGACCACAACCATAAAGTTACTATGTGGACAATGCTGGTTATTAAATTAGCCACTAGTTGGATTCTAGCTGGTATTCATTAGCCTGTTCAAACAGGTCATTAGCGTGTTTCTTTATGGTCATTAGCTGGTTAACTGTTAAGTAAACTATATTGGTTCAGCAACACACCAGCTAAACAACATAGTAGCTAGTTGACCAGAAAATGGTCAATTAGTTATTTTAACTGTACAAGACTTCCCTTACTTACAGCAGTAATTCTGAACGTTCGTTTTTTCTAAAAAAGCTCTGGTACGAGTTCCGTGAAACATGAGTCATGGAAAAAAAATGAATATTATTTTAGAGCCACTCACTGGACATTCCACTTTGAAAAGTGTTGCGAAACATGCAAGAACCCACATAATGTCATTTTGCAGAAATGTTGCTACAGGTTTATTCAATGAGTCTGGGTTGAGAGTGTTAACTGTGAATGTTAACCCTGCCCTTAGTAAAGTGAAGAGGTTTTCCACTGTGATTCGGACATGTCTCTCAGGACCCTCAAAATAGCAGCTTTCACTGCAGAAGCTTTTGACACTCAATACTGCCGTTTTTTCTTTCTTTTTTTTCACCTCTGTTTCCATTCTGCCGCTCACAGGGGAGTCTCACACACGTATACACGCATGCAGGTGCCTTCCAATAATAGTCCCTAAAATGAGACGACATGGCAAACATCAAAAAAGTCAATAACTACTCAACAAGAAGTTAGTTAAGAGCACTTCCATCCAGTCAAATTTATCACAAGCTATTTCAAAGTTTAAAACTTCCTCATAAATCAATGAATACATGCATCAATGCAGTATCTGTAACTCAAACTCATATTCATAGACAATAAAAAGGATTCACTCACTGAAGTAAATCCAGAGACATCAAAGAAACGGGCGTCTCAAATCGACTGATGCCATCCAGTGGCAAAAGCCTCTTGTTTCTCCTTTTCTCTTTTTTTTCACTCAGAAATCCTTTAGGATTTGTGTGGACATAAGCAACAGAGGCCTGAATCAGTGTTCACCCAGCAGTACAAACACGTCACACAGACTTTATTAAATATGCAGCTGTTCCTCAGAGCATGACGCTACCTGATTTACATCAGAATATCGGCCTCTTCAACATATCCGCATAAACGTAAGTGTGTACTACACACTAAATTTTAGCCAAAACAAGAACGAGGAAAAAAATCACTCTGAGAAAGGAAAGGGAACTGAAACAGAGATAGCCTAAAGGTAAAAAAAAAAAAAAAAAAAGAGAGATTTAAAAAAAAAAAAAAAAAGATCAGAATTGGAAGGTTTGGGCATTCACCCTGATTTCCTCAGGATTCATTTATATCTGAGCTAATAAGGCAGAACTGTGTTGCTACAGTAACAGCTTTGCCCATTTCCTGCAAAGCCCAGAGGGCTTTTCCACTTCCTGGCTCAGTCTGAAGATGAGGCGGGAACTTCCTGTTCTCTCAAGGGAACACAGCAGAGGCAGAACCTAAACAGTCTTTGGAGAAGACAACGCTGTCCCACACTGGATCTTGAACACGCATCATCCCTGTTAACTGGCAGTTTGTTAGATTGTTTTACTGGCATTACCACAAGTCACAAAAGCAGCATTTAGGCTGGATGTTTACAGACTCTTTTCCAGGGATGGAAATTAGCACCCGCCACCAGCCAAATGCGGGTGATTTTGTGTTGTGGCGGGTAAACTCGCTTCACCTACCGGCCACCGTGGCGGGTAAATAAAAATAGCATACCGTTTCACACGGACGGCGGACACTTTTAGAGGAGGCACACCTTCAAAGAAAATGTGGCGTTACATCGCAGGCGTTAAGAGGTCTGCAGAGAAAACATCTTTGCATTGACTTAACATTGAAATCACTTGCGCCTCACGTGCTATTTGTGTCCGGTGTGAACGCACCAACGCGACGGTGGGGCGTTTTTAAGATTTCCACTCTGGAGGATGGTTTCACTTTTTTTGCGTTTTTAAGCCCCAAAAAATGCCGTCGCCGTCTAAACGAGAGGCACATCTGATCAAATATTCTTACGTTTTCACCCGCGAGCGTTCTCGTGTAAACAGGGCCTAATAGTTTCATTGTTGGGACTAAAAACGTAAAACTGGAAGCCATAAAATACCACGAATCATCCAAATGCCACATCCAAGTAAAAAAGAGAAATATATATAAGAGAGAAAGTGTATAAGAGAGAAAGAGAAAATGTCAGTATTTCATTGAGACTTAAGATTAAATAAACTGCTTAAAGGGATACTCCACTTTAAAATAAAAATTCTGTCGTCATATACTCACCCTCATGTTGTTTCAATCCTTTATGAATTTCTTTCTTCTGCTGAACAGAAAGGAAGATATTGAGAAAAATATCAGTAACCAGATAGTTTCTGGTCTCATTGACTTCCATAGTATATATTTTTTCCTACTATGAAAGTCAATGGGACCCAGAAACTTTCTGGTTACTGACATTCTTCTAAATATCTTCCTTTCTGTTCAGCAGAAGAAAGAAATTCATACAGGTTTGAAACAACATGAGGGTGAGTATATGATGACAGAATTGTCATTTTAAAGTGGAGTATCCCTTTAAGTATTGTAGGTCTTGTAGTATTAATTTTCACATGCAGTTACACATTGTCGGTTAAAAACAAGAAAGTGGCTGGTAAAAACATTGAGTGGCTGGTAGATTTTGAAATCCACCAGCCACAGTGGCCTGTGGACAAAAAAGTTAATTTCCATCCCTGCTCTTTTCTTCAGGGTCATTTGCTTAAACAAGACTATTTCTTATCTATATTTTTAAGTGTGTGTCATGTCTTTCGTAAAATGTTTAGAGAGCCTGGGGCTGTACTGTCAAAATCCCTTAAAACGTAACCATGAATGTTTCGCCAATCATTGTTACATATTCGGGTCTTTAGTGACCCAGATCTATATCTAACACGGATGGATCTCTACCTGTCACGATAATATAAAACTCTCCTGCTATTAGAGTAACATTTACAGAAGAATAAAATAAAGCATTTTTGTTACCTTTTGGAGCTTGGAAGGGTTCAGTTTGACCAGATGTTTTATATCCTCATCAGAGCTCATTTCCCAGTACATTCAGCATCTGGCACATATTCGCGATTTCAAACATATTCTCAATACTATCATTTTCAACATCTTCAAAATCAATATTTTGATCGCTGACAGCTTCTTCACCGGATCCACCATCAAGTGACAGAGACACTAATATATGATTGCGTTCAGTACTTGCTCTGCAGTAAATCGCTGAGCCATTTCAAGTTTTGCTGATGATACTTCCTATTCTTTTGTTTTCTGCCTGCAGTAACTATGAGTGGAACGTCACTTCATCATAGTGTATCAGCCACAAAGATTCAATTTTTGTTGTGCAGATGAAAAAAATAAATGAGGAAGAGAGTAGGGAATGACATCCCGGGTCACTCAAGACCTAATGTATGCGTTTAAGGGTTAAAATGAATTTCTTTAGACTTTATCAGAGTTCATTGAAAACAGTGAAACTTACAAGACCCAAAGTTTCCTGACCATAAAAGACAATTTATTGAAAATAAGCTGCAAAAATGGGTCATTCATATAAAGAGGGAGGAAAATACTTCATTAATACTTGGCTAAAATTATAAGTGTACTTGAGGGAGAAAAATTAAATGATCTTCTTCTTTTTTTTTGACCGCAGGCGAATCTCATCTTCAGCCTAACTGTCAGCACTCAAATGTGATCACCTCTCTCCATGTTGAAAGTTAAATAGAGTTAAATAGTGATGTCCAATTCAATAATGAATCCGCTCTCTTCAATAAATCAGCTGAATGATTTGTTGATGAATCTGATTAATCCGGTTCTCAAGTTGAACTCTGATGAGATTTTTATGATACTTTAGTGGTGCTTTAGCATCTTTTTTGAAGTTTGAAAGCCAGTCCTTAGAGAAAAAAAAGGTTAAATGGGGATCTGTATAGAACCATAGGGTTCTTGACTTAACTGATTTTAAAGAATCCTTTATGCCAAAAAGGGTCTATGTAAGAAGACATTTCTTACTTGATTGCATTATATATTCATGTTTAATAGTCATTTAATTTTTTTTTTCCGAGTGATAAGGAATGTTTACAAGCTGTTTAATTCATAAAATGTTATCAAAATAAAAAAAGGAAATTAAAACAAAGTTAATTAATTAAAACTAAATTAATACAATTATCCCATGATGGAATCCCCAAAAAGGATCGATATATAAAGCACCTGACAGAACCCTTTCTTCTAAAAGTGCACAATGAC
Organism: Squalius cephalus; assembly: GCF_949319135.1. Classification (NCBI taxonomy): domain Eukaryota; kingdom Metazoa; phylum Chordata; class Actinopteri; order Cypriniformes; family Leuciscidae; genus Squalius; species Squalius cephalus. The sequence continues at coordinate 14,408,407 of NC_137133.1, forward strand.
AATTTATAGCAAGTCTTTATTACTATAATTTCCATTCTGATTAGTTTAGTGTTTCCTCTGACCCAGTATAATCCAGTTTGATAGGTATCATTGAGGCTTTAACCCAATGATTTGCTGTGTCACAAAGACGACATGCTCTTTTCAGAAATGGCATCCAATATATTAGTGTTGCTTCTGTTTGGGGTCAATTCGACCTTATAAAGTATGTTTTTGTAGATATTAAAAGGCCCTTCAGGTCTCAGACTACAAACACAACATGAGGGTTAAATTGGTCCATCATGTGTCTCTCTGTCTTTCTCAGGTTTCGAGTAAGTGGCTATTCCTATATTTGGTCCACCCAACAATAAAAGCAGATAAACAAGGATATGTTAAAGGGGTCATGACATGAGAAATCAAATTTGCCTTGATCTTTTGACATATAAGAGATCTTTGTACCATTAAATCATCTGGTTTTGTAGCTTAAAATGTCCTCCTCATTATAGACAAAGCATGTTGTTTTGACATTGCAGCATCTGTGACGTCACAAGGGCAAATACATTTGCATATGACTGCCTCCAGATCAAGACATCGACGAATAGTTATAAGATTTTATCGGAGGATTGTATGTTTCTTCTGAGCATTTGACTGCTGTTTTGTAAACGAGGCACAGTTTAATGGAGAGTTCGCAAAGAAACTTTTTGTTAAAAGATGAAGCATGAACTGTATTGGATCTGACAGCAGCTGCATCACAAACCGCAAGTACATGATTTCATAATGCTCTGTCTGTAAATGATGGTTTTATATGGATTATGTTTTCAAAACATTAACTCAATTGCAATAGCGAGTGGGCGTTGATACTATGTCCTATGCAATGATGTTAACCAATCAAAACAGTGGCCGTTTACTGACGAGCCTTAAAGGAGCCGCACCTTAAAAATGGATCATTCAGACAGAGGGTCACAGAATGAGGGTTGACGAATATATATATATATATATATATATATATATATATATATATATATATATATGTATATGTATATGTATATGTATATGTATATATATATATATATATATATATATATATATATATATATATATATATATATATATATATATATTTTTTTTTTTTTTTTTTTTTTTTTTTTTTTGCAAAACATTATTAACATTATAAGTGTACCTCAAGTAACATATTAAAATAATTAATAAAAAAAATCATGTCATGACCCTTTAAAAGAATGCTCTCAATTCAAACAAGAATTTTATTACCACAAAATATTTGGCCCAGCATGTTTTACAGTGCATTTCTCCACAATAGGTGTGTTCGACATTGGCTGCGGCTGGATGTAACCAATCAGTGAGAGTAGCCACGTGCAGGCGGGGAGGAGCTGCAAACAGAAACGTGAAGTCAGACACTTTCTGGTTCCCGTAGTGACCGCTCACGTGGTGTTTGCATACTTTACCACAGCTCAAGTGAAATAAATGCCAAATTTGCCAAATAATACACAGATGTTTCAGAGACATTTTCATTCAATACTTTATGTACTGCTTCATACAGCGTCTGTTTCAACAAGAATAAAGTTCAACATAAGCTACTGTCAATGAAGTGGAGTCTACGTTTTTTAATCAGTTTTAATTTGATAAACATGACACAATATAACATCGCAACATGAAAAGAGTGTTTACTGTTATAAAAAACTCGTGAGAAGCTGCGCTGGCTGAGTTCTCCGGCTACTCTCGGATCGCTCTCGCGGTACTTTGATGGCATACATCACAGTCACGTGGCGTCGGCGCTGTATCAAGTCGGATAAAATTTCTAACCGGCATGCACTGCTTCAAGTCAGCCGCCGATCGGTCTGCATAGAGCTGCATGAAGTCGAACAAGCCTATTGTTTTAACATACAGGGAGTTCAAGCCTGCCTCACCCTTTCAAAGAACACACACACACTAAGGACATACATATTTCAGGCTAATTGCAGTGAGGAGAAATGATTCATATTCTGCCTCTGTCTGCAAATATTCAGATTAATGGGGGATTGGGCCCAGACAAACTCGCACATGCACATGCACATGCACATGCACAACATGCATATGAGGGTCAACGACACGATTCTCTCACTTTTTTAACCCGGATCTATTGATTTATTCCAAAATACAATAAAAAAAACAGCAAGTCTAACATTTAATGACCTGAACACACCTCTTCTATGATGATCATGTTTTTAACTTTGACAATTTTTAAATTTTGGGGGGACGAGTGCATAGAGTCAAAAAGACATCATAATGAGTAAAAAAAAGCATTGAAAGAAAGCCTTATTAATTCATTTGTGATTTTAATATTTCTTAGGAAAAAAAATGTCTCTACTTCATTTGAGACCAAATCATGTGGGGCGATCAACATGCAGAAAACAGAAAAAAAAATGAAATTATATCAGCAAGTCAAATCAAATGAAATCAAATCAAATGTCAAAATCAGTAAGTAAAAAAAAAAAAAATTTGACCAATTTATGACATTAAAAAAAGATATGCTTTGGTTGTAAAATGTAATGTGGCTCTTTATAAATAGAGCATTTTTGAACATGTTTGTTAAAAAAAATATTACTTAGTTTTGAAATTATTGATTAAGATAAGTACATTCACATGTATTCAAGGTGCAAATAAAAAAAACATGTTATTAGTTTTTAGTTGAATTACATTTTTTCATTCAAATTAAATTTTTCGTGTAAAATGTGCATTTTAAGTTTTACGGTTTTTAAATCATGAATACTCGTGTATTACTATACTACTATTGTATTACTAATACTTCTGTCAAAAATGTCCCTCTTTACTCAATATAATTATCAACACACCAATGTCATTGTGATTTTAGGAGCCAAACCTATTAATTCAGTTAATTTAGGCCACGTTCATGCACACGCGCACACACAATTTAACCCGTACTCAACCATTAAATCCCAACTAACCCCTCAAGCACAAATTAAAACCCTTCTTTTCGTCGCCTTCATCTTCATTTGTGTCTCACACACACACACACACACACACACACACACACACACACACACAGTCACACACATACACAAGGGACCAAATATGGAACTGGGTGGAGCTCATCTCTAACAGCCCTTGAAATCCAATGAAATCCACTCAGAACTCCTAGTGCAAGTAAAATATTTAATCACATTCATATGAAAAGCTACAGAGCATGTCAACGACTTCCTTATTTCACCAAAGGCAACACCTCGAAACTTTAAGAAAGCGTTACCTGCCCATCCACGCCATAAACCTTATACTATTCGCCCAGCAGGTGTATATCATTATGCAAATACGACTAATCCTTGAAGTCAACATCTAAATATGACTGTTATTATTTTTCCTGCCCCCTGCCTTCGCCCTTCACCTTTCAAACACACACGGCCTTGTTAGCGAGCGTTCACATTAAGCCCGTTTCATCATGCAAACCGACGGACTCCATTTTCATTAACGCACATCCACGATTTCCACCCTCATAAAGGACAGTGGGCTGTCAATCATGAGGAATATTAGATGAGAAGGGAAGAGATGGCTTTTTAATCACTTTAAGTGAAGAGGAAGGACAGGTGAGCTTTCTGAAAGCCTCCAAGAATATTCCCCGCACCATCAGTCCATATATATGATAATGAATATCTAAGATTTGAGGCCGCATACCGAGGTCACACAAACACCAGTCATAAATCCGCACACATGCTGGATGATATGCAATTATTTGATTTAAGCCTGACAGTTTTGAGAAGATGCAAGTAAATTGAGGTGATATGCTTGAAATTCTCTTTTGGATTTCATATCGGATAATGCTAATGATCCGGGAGTATCTGTAATGGAAAATACTTCATTTAATTCAAAAAGATACTTCAGATAAAGAGCTTCCTTCCAGGGTTGGCCTCCACAGTATTGCCTTCCTAATTATAAATGGAGGCCGCATGCTAACACACATACTTTGTCAGCACATGTGTGTGTTATGCTTTATTAATTAAGCTGAGAGATGAATAAATAAACATGACAGAAGTGTCTCATTAAAAATAAACCAAACACCACCCTCCAGACCCCATCACACCTTTAGCACCCCCTGCCCCTGTATGTGTGTGTGTGTTTGCATATTAGCGTTTAATATCAAGGCCTCTTTAACCTTGTGTGTCCATGGCTTCCATTTGAGCTCTGTCTGTTCGTTTAACCCCCTTACCTCTTTCTTTCTCCAGGGTAGCCTAGCTATGCAGTGTCCTAAAAAGCAACACTACTGGTTTAACAGGTGACAGAAGTGTTGTGGTCTCTATGTCAGCCTGGATGTCTGTGATTGTGAGCATGTGTCCAAACCAGTTAGAAAGAGATAGAGAAAGAGCATAGAAAAGCCATAGAATCATGCTGGATATATCAAAAGTTACTGATGTGATTTAATAACTTCTTATTAAATGTAAAATAATATTTAGTAATACATTTTTATAAATATCAATTCATATTTGATTTTTAATTATTATTATTATGCTGCTGTTATCAGATAAATAATAGAAAAAATAGTCCATGTGACTACAGTGGTTCAACCTTAATGTTATGAAGGGACAAGAATACTTTTTGTGTGCAAAAAAAAAAAAAAACACAACTTAATTCAACAACTTCGCATGCTGAGCCGGCAATCTGACGTAAAACCCAAAAGCGCTACGCTGTGTTTACAATGTGAACAGTGTCAGAGACTAGCCTGGCTAACGTCAGACCTCTTTCTCATTGAGACGTGGTCTGGGAACCACATGTTAATTTTCTCGTATTTGAGGCGTGGTTTACGAATGCCCAGAGCCGTTTATTGGGCGCTACGAATGTCTATCAAATGCGCCTGTACGTAGCTCATAGCCAATCGTTTCAATTATACCAGATGACGTATGTAGAGTGACAGAAATTCGACGAGGAAGAAGACGAAATAAACTTGCGTTCTAAACTACTTAGAACACTATCTAAGGCTGCATCGAAAGGTAACTTCGCGTCTGATTCCATGTTGGATACATAGATATAAACAAACTGCTTCGGTGTGTCGCATAGACGTCGTCATCGTCTTGCTGCTCCCTCCCCGTTCTGTGATTGGTCCCCTTGCTGAGGCGAAAATCTGGTCCATGGTATCCAGGCTGCCAAGCAGCGTGAATAAAATCGCGCTGCGCTCAAGGCAGCATGGGGAAACCCAGGCTAGTCAGAGACTGAAATTGTTTAATGAAGTCGTTATTTTTTTGCACACAGAAAGTATTCTCATCGCTTCACACCATTAAGGTTGAACCACTGTAGTCACATGGACTATTTTAACGATGTCTTACTACCTTTCTAGGCCTTGAAAGTGGTAATAACTTTGCAGTCTATGGAGGGTCAGAAAGCTCTCGGATTTCATCAAAAATATCTTAATTTTTGTTCCGAAGATGAACGAAAGTCTTACGGGTTTTGAACGACATGAGGGTGAGTAATTAATGAAAGAATTTTAATTTTTGGGCCAGTTCACACTAAGGCTCAATCCCAATTCTATTTTATACCCCTTCGCATACCCCTAACCCTTCGCCTACCCCTAACCCTTGCCCCTTGAAACAGAGTGGCAAGGCGTAGGGGTGAAAATATTCCCCTAAGAAATGGGACACCACTACTAAACCGTTACTCGTCATTATACGTCGTTGCTAGCGCCTACGTCACAGGATGCACCAATGTTTATCACAAACTTCCAAGATGCCGTCGTCAGCTGTAGTCTTGCGTGAGTTACAGCTATTTTTTGCATTTTTCTTCTTAAGTTCGCAGAAAACAACGGAGATGACGATATCTTCGACGCCTAATGCTGCGTTCACACCAAACGCGAATAGAGTGTCTGGCGCGAGTGATTTCAATGTCTGGAGGTCTTGCGGCGCGAATGAGGCGTTTAGCGCGGCGGACGTGAATTCGCCTCATTCGCGCGTCCACTTCGCTTCAAACTTTTGCTTTTTACATGCGTCATATTGTTAACGAACTTTAGCGATTTTTTTGCAACCGTTTCTTTGAAGAACATGACCGTAAATATGAACACAAGATTGAATGTGACATAAAGAAAATGATTATTGGCAGTCATGTTGCCTCTGTAGCCGGTGTATGCAGGTACATTTCTCATACCCCTTCGTTTGAAGTGTGGTCCCGAAAAATCTTCGTTTCAAGGGTTATCTGGCCCTTCCCCCTACCCCTCCAACCAAAAGATAATCGAGACAGCCCTACCCCTTCACGGGAACGCGCAAAACGGAGGGGTAGGGCCAAGGGGTAGGGTCAAGGGGTGAATTGGGATTGAGCCTAAGAATGATAACTATAAAAATAACTAACAATGATTCTATTAGAGTCCACACCAGTGGATGATATTGTTCTGTTTATTTTAAGAGAGCGCTGCAGTTTTGTCGTCTGCCGCTTAAAATGCTCAAGGTGAAAGTGATTCCAACGATATTGTGGTGTGAACTCTGCTATTCTTTTATATTTTGCTAGAATTGTGATGTGGGATGAATGTCATGTGACTGTGTAAAGATTCTGCTGAACTTGCAGACTACACAAAGAGCTCCACAAGTTGTGTATTCAAAAATAATTGTCTCCTGTGTCGTGATAACATTACAAAATCCTAAAGGATGCGAGCGAGCCAGTGCATAAAAGAGAAACTGTGAGTGTTCATTAGCATACCTAATTGTAATGAATCTTGTGTTCAATATCCACATCAGTCTAATCAACAATAATGAGTCTCTGTCATGTAAAGTGCAGACAGCACAGAGCCAAGAGCACTTTGAAAGCAAAAAAGTTGACAAAATTGGCACAGTTTGTGTGTTTGGATGATTGCATTACTACAGATGGCCATTAAAAGATCTTTTAATGTGGAGAACAGACACTTGCAGCCTCTGAGAAAAGATAAAAATATAATTAAAACTCCCAAAATGAAGGGAAAAAAAGACTCAAATAAAAGTTAATTTCCAAGCCTCCACCTCAGCAATTACGGTGTATGTTTGTTGCCAGATGCATTATATGTGCATTAGAGACCATTATCACTTCCTGTGTGTGTTTACGTACAACTTGTTTAATGCATATAGATCTACAATGCAAACACATCCTACCTACTCAACATACAGAGTTTCAACAGCATACAGACGAACACACATAAATATACAAGATACAGTGAAATTTTCACTCACATACACACACACACACACACACACCTAAGGACTAAGCCTCTGTGTCAATACATATCCCCAGTTCATTAAACAACGACATGTGTCAGAGGAACAGTTCATTTGCAGTAAATGTCATTCTCTAGTGGCTAGTTTAATAGTCAAAACACACACACACACACACACACACACACACACACACACACACGCACACAGTAAGCTGACAAGTAGCTCAACAAGAATAAAGGAGTATCTCAAATGCCATCAGGTGCTGCTGTACAACCTCAATAAACCAATCGAGAGAGCAAGAGAGGAGGGAGAGTGAGGAGAGGAGAAAATGGAGAGGAAAAGGAGATTTGGAGAAGAGGAGAGAGGAGGGAGGAGGGGTGAGGGGTGAGGGCATGAGAGGGTGGAGAGGATATGAAAAGGAAAGGATGTAGCCTTTGTCATGAAGCTGGCAGAACACTTCATCGCAAGACAGAATTACATTATATTTTCCTCAAGTCATTATAATCTGTTCTTCACTTCCTGCTAGCCCTATATTTCTCCCTCTCTCACACGCTCCAGCCCACCTTTCCCTCCCATCGCTACTCAAGATTTGTGTGTGCGAGAGAGAGGGAGAGAGAAAGAAAGAGAGAGAAATGATTGAACCAGACCTGGCTGAAGCCTTTTCCTGTTGATCATGGGCAGTAGACATATTCGAAAAATGAAAATTTCCAGGTCTAAAATTTTAATTTATTGTGCCACATTGGATGTCAATTGAATTCTTAAAGGGTAACTTGTATTGTTACAGTGTCTCTATTATGTAAATGAACAATGTGTACTCCGTTTTGCACCCAGATGTTCCTCTTTATTATTCAGCAAAATTCAGCTTTTGTGAAAATCTACAGATTTGACATATTTTTGTATCAATGCTCACAAAAAGTAAGATTGAGCCCCATGTATTGTGGGTGTTGGAGTTTTCCAACCTTTTTGGCAAAAGGGAACAGCATAGCTTTTACTTTTTTTCTAGACAGCACTGATTTAAAGTGGTGGTTGATTATGATTTCACTTTTCTAACTTCAGATAGTCTGTAATGTTGCTTTGAGCATAAACAACATCTGCAAAGTTACAACACTCAAAGTTCAAAGCAAAGGGAGATATTTTCTTTTAAAGAAATCGCTTTTTAAGGACTACAACAAACGGCTGGTAGGGACTACACAACATTCCTCCCAGGTTAGTGACATCGCCAACCCTAAAATTTACATAAACCCCGCCCCCAGGAACACGATTTACAGATCAAGATACGATCAAGACAGAATACGCTAATCAATGACTAGAAGATAACTACACATAAGCTACATAAATTCATCAACTAACCATTTAGAAATGTCCTGTTGCTTCTACATGTTGTCACTTCTTGAGTCTCTCAATCTTTGTCTGACTCCGATTTGAACATAAAAGGCTTAAAGTTTTTGACATTTTTAGTGCATGTATGTGTGAGGTAATGGAAGCTGCTAAGATCGAGCTCTTGAAGCTCTGCCCTCTGTGCTGAGAGCAGCAGCTCATTTGCATTTAAAGGGACAGACACAAAAACGTGACAATTTTAACATGCAATATACAAATATCTGTGGGGTATTTTGATCTAAAACTTCACATACACACTCTGGGGACATCAAAGACTTATTTTAAATCTTGTGAAAAGGGCATTATACCCCCCCTTTTAAAATAAAATTAAAAGGTTACTACACCTATGTAAATAAACTACTGCATATTACTTGGCAGTAAATCTTTTATTGGTGTTTATTTATTGTATATTTTTGACGTAGATGAAAAAGGCATATTAGAATGATTTCTGAAGGATCATGTGACACTGAAGACTGGAGTAATGATGCTGAAAATTCAGCTTTGCCATCACAAGAATAAATTACAATTAAAATATAGCCTACTAAAATTGAAAACAGTTATTTTTAAACAGTAATAGTTTTTGGTTTTACGTTTTTTTGTCATATAACTGTAGCCTTGGTGAGCATAAGTGAAAAACATTATTTAAAAAAAAAAAAATTGCCAGCCACAAACATTTGAAGGGCGTTTCATTTGTTATTACTATTGTTGCCATTTTTTAAAAATACAATAATACAACAATTCATTCAAAGCAGAAATTGATTTTACCACAGTGTGTGGGTTTCAGGCAGCTTTGTAGTCTACAGTAAACCAGTAAAGTGAATGTTCAGTGAAGCAATATTTCTAGTGGTCCACAGCTTTCCGATTAGTCCATAGAATTTACACAATATTTCCATAGCATATAGTACACTTGAATGACCTGACTCCATTACACATGATAGACATATAGCAAACCCAACCTCAGTGTTTTGAATTTATTTGATAAAAAAAAGAAAAAATGAAAAGAACAGAGAGAGAGAGAGAGAGAGAGTAGCAAATACGAATAACATGAAGTCTGACAAAGCCGACAGCGCGGAACAGCAGATTCATAACACACTACGATCAGTCTGAAGATCTGTACAAAGAACGTGCCCTTCTTGAATAAACGAGAACAGTGTGCTGTGCTCACATTAATGAGCTGCATGACCAATATGGTTTCAAAACTGGTAGAGAGAAAAAATGACTATGTATGATACTTTGCATCAGGGAGTTTGGCTTTGAAATGCCTAATTTACTACAATTAGCAGTTTAAGATGATTGACGCGTTCTTGAATGTATAGCATACTATCAGATGACTTTTGGACATAAATATACACATACATACACATATATCGAGGTCTGTCTACTGTGGTGGTGGAGGATCAAAACATGACTGAAGGCTCACATACACTCCTGCGGTTTCACCTGGCAGATGACTGACATCCACAACCAGAGGATTCTGCTCTCTTTGTATTCACAGAGAAAAAGAGAGAGAGAGAAAATCACAGACACGCAGTGCTCACAGCGCACATACAAACGCATTGACAAAATATACAGAGCTAATGACAGACAGACAGACAGACAGACAGATAGACAGATAGACAGATAGATAGACAGATAGATAGACAGATAGATAGACAGATAGATAGATAGATAGATAGATAGATAGATAGATAGATAGATAGATAGATAGATAGATAGATAGATAGATAGATAGATAGATAGATAGATAGATAGATAGATAGATAGATAGACAGATAGAATAATGAACTTAACGTTGAGTTTGACTGGGTTGTGTTTACATTATGTATTGTGAGTTTTGTGAATCTCCTGAATATATCCAGGCAACACTGCAGTGCAGGAGGTGGTAAACCAAGGTGTATCAAATCAATGCAGCACCAGGAGAAAGAGAGAGGGAGACAGCGAACATGAAAAGAAGAGGGGTTGGAAGAGTGAGTGTGAGTGTGTGTGTGTGTGTGTGTGTGTGTGTGTGTGTGTGTGTGTGTGTGTGTGTGTGTGTGTGTGTGTGTGTGTGTGTGTGTCTATGTCTACACTGGGGGGACCAAATGTCCCCATTACATTAGGATAGTAAAATCTGAAATCACCTAGACTGGTCCAGCAAAAAGTCCCCATGAGGGAAATAGCTTAAACACACTAAATAAAGTATTAGGTTAAGTGCACAGTTTGATTAACTCAGTATAAAACAATGCAAGTGAACACAAATTGATTTTATAGAAAAACAAACACAGTGACTCGACTGGAAACATTACACAAACACGACTAAACAGGACATGTGAGCGATATCCTACAAGAAAGAAAATCATGTTTTATATTTTCACTGTTTCTCCTCAACAGCCAAGTGATAACTGGAGATCAAATGGACATTTTGCTTAATCCTGCTTCTCTGATTTTTTTTCCCCCCTGAAAAAAAGCTTCTAGTAACCTTACGTCTCATCTGAAGTTTCAGAAGAGCTGTAAGCACAAGCTGTGCTCAGATTTGCCAAGACACCAAAGTCTGGAATCAAACGTCAGAAGTTTCAATATGAGCTCCAACATTAAATTATTCCAAAACTATCTGAGGAATGCTTTCCACTATCTGATACTAGTCATTTTTAAAGGTCTATCCACCTATAAAAATAGGTCTAGCCTATTATCTTTCAACACAGAAATGAATGGTTTTCTGTGAATGTGTGGCTTCTGATTCATCAGTCACTATAGGAAAATACAAAGTTCAGTAAACAATAAAACGGTTTGCGCTACAAAGCAGAATGTTTATAATTAAGACTGTTTTATACATATATATGCATATATATATATATATATATATATATATATATATATATATATATATATATATATATATATACACTGAATACAATTATCAGTGTATATATTATATACACTGATAATTTATAAATTACACTTTTTTGCAACACTTTTGTTTTTGCCCCCATTTTTCATGAGCTGAACTCAAAGATCTAAGACTTTTTCTATGTACACAAAAGGCCTATTTTTCTCAAATATTGTTCACAAATCTGTCTAAATCTGTGTTAGTGAGCACTTCTCCTTTGCCGAGATAATCCATCCACCTCACAGGTGTGGCTTATCAAGATGCTGATTAGAAAGCATGAATATTGCACAGGTGTGCCTTAGGCTGGCCACAATAAAAGGCCACTCTAAAATGTGCAGTTTTATCACACAGCACAATGCCACAGATGTCCCAAGTTTTGAGAGAGTGTGCAATTGGCATGCAGACTGCAGGAATGTCCACCAGAGCTGTTGCCCGTGAATTGAATGTTCATTTCTCTACCATAAGCCGTCTCCAAAGGCGTTTCAGAGAATTTGGCAGTACATCCGACCGGCCTCACAATCGCAGACCACGTGTAACCACACCAGCCCAGGACCTCCACATCCAGCATCTTCACCTCCAAGATCGTCTGAGACCAGCCACCCGGACAGCTGCTGCAACAATCGGTTTGCATAACCAAGGATTTTCTGCATAAACTGTCAGAAACCGTCTCTGGGAAGCTCATCTGCATGCTTGTCGTCCTCATCGGGGTCTCGACTTGACTGCAGTTCATCGTTGTAACCGACTTGAGTGGGCAAATGCTCACATTCGATGGCGTGAATCCCTTCACAGATGAATCCCGGTTTTCACTGTACAGGGTAGATTGCAGACAATGTGTATGGCGTTGTGTGGGTGAGCGGTTTGCTGATGTCAAAGTTGTGGATCAAGTGGCCCATGGTGGCGGTGGGGTTATGGTATGGGCAGGTGTATGTTATGGACAAAGAACACAGGTGCATTTTATTGATGGCATTTTGAATGCACAGAGATACCGTGATGAGATCCTGAGGCCCATTGTTGTGCCATTCATCCACGACCATCACCTCATGTTGCAGCATGATAATGCACGGCCCCATGTTGCAAGGATCAGTACACAATTCCTGGAAGCTGAAAACATCCCAGTTCTTGCATGGCCAGCATACTCACCGGACATGTCACCCATTGAGCATGTTTAGGATGCTGTGGATCGGCGTATACGAGAGCGTGTTCCAGGTCCTGCCAATATCCAGCAACTTCGCACAGCCATTGAAGAGGAGTGGACCAACATTCCAAAGGCCACAATCAACAACCTGATCAACTCTATGCGAAGGAGATGTGTTGCAATGCTTGAGGCAAATAGTGGTCACACCATATACTGACTGGTTTTCGGACCAGTTTTCTTTGTTGTTTACCATTTACATGCGTTAACAAACTTTCAAGACTATCAAGTTTATAAATTACCAACATCTAAAAACAAATATAGCAGTCTTTATAAAGAAATGCTCACTTACATGTAGCTTTGGAGGCACTGTTGTGACGCTATACAAACGCCTCCAGTGTGAATACTCTCGGGTGTCTGCCACAGTGACGATGTAAGTTGGTTTGTCACGCGTTGCTTATGGTGTGAAACAGCTGTTATTTCCTTATCAACGTAATTATTATGACAGCTCTACTACACTCAACATCCATTCTGCAGCTGAAGATTTGATACTGCTCCCCTGTCACGGACTGCACAGGCACAGAAATCTGCATTTAAATACAGAAAAGAGATTTGTGAAATCATCATCTCACAGTCAGCTACCTCATCCTGATGAAGGACAGACACCCGGCACTGACGTTAGCCTCCGACTCATCAGACAGGAAGTGAGTGTGTCATACATTCAGATGGGTGAAAGAACTGGTGGCTCATTGAGATCTAGGCTAGATAAGTGTAAAAATTGTGAGTGTCTATTTGTGTTTTAATTTGAAACAGGGTGACTCATACTATCTCCAAGCCATTCATCTGATTAATCAAACCTAGCCAAGCACATCCACTGGGGAATTGATTTAAAGTTTTATGAGTTCAATCATGATCAAACTGTCCATATGAATAATAATGTCCCAATACCTTCCTTCTCCCTTCTTCCTTGAACTCATCTCCTTTTCAGTCTAAATCACAACTTTGCCAGACACAATTCCTCTCCAACTCCTGATTCAACCGATCTCCACTCCTGCTTAGCAGCCAGCTTTTTAAAGTATTGCCTAACTCAGGGGTTTTCAAACATTTCAACGCCAAGGATAATCCCCTTGAGGGACCTCTTTTCTAAAATGTGAAAAACAGCTATATATGTTCCATGTAGAAAATAAAATAAAATATAGTAGAAAAATAATACGTCTGATATTATAAATGAAACGACATATAATTGCTTCAAAAATTCAGCATTTTTTTTTTTTTTTGTTATCGTTACGGTAAAGCAAAGTAATAATAAAAAATCTGTTAAAATACTTACTGAAGTTGAAAGTGTTTCTGAGATTTAAATACTAAATATTATAATGTTAAAAATGTGTATTACAAAAAAAGCTACAAACTGAATTCTGTACAAACTTGATTTTTGATCAGAATAAAATAGTAATTTTAGCATTAGCTTTGATTAAGTGAATGAAAGTAATTACATAAACACATCTTTAAAAAAATGCATTGTGCAAATGCAAACTTGTTCCCATTTTGTAAAATCTTTATCTTCATCTTGCAGTCCACTGTCCTAAATAAGTATTCTATCATGTCTTCATTTCAGTGAAAAAAAAAAAAAAAAATGTCAAAGATTTAGACAAAAATAGACAAAGCACTGTCTATGTGATGTGATTTTCGTCATCGTCCGCTTGCAGCCTAAAGGCCCGGGTATACTTCATTTTCCGTGTTCCGCTCCGTCTCGTGCACAGTTGAGTGTGCAAGTGTCAAAGTATACTCCTTTGGCTGTGAGTGCGAAAAGATGCGTTCGGCACATGCTCACTATCTAGTGAGCTTTGTTTCCAAGTGCTCAAGTCATTCGGACATGCGCTGTTGTGCGCGCACACTCGCGGACCGTCCCTCCTGATGACGAAAATTAGTATAGTAGACGAAGAAGATTGCAGAAAGAGCACTATAAAAGGAACGCGTCTATCCACGGTTGAGTATTTGAAAGATTTATGAACACAACTGTGTGCTAATCGAAGCAGAGTTTAGCTCCAACCCTAATCAAACACCCTTGGAACCAGATAGTCAAGGGGTTCAAGATTACTTGACAATAACAGGTAAGTGTGCTGGAGCATAATTGGAACTGAAGTCTGCAGAAAGGTAGCCCTCCAGGAACAGGGTTGGCTATCCCTGGTCCAAACAAAAGGAGGCAACTTTCAACAATTTGGGTCACTTCATAACTCCCATACTTCCATTGTGTTATTCCATACTACGGCAACTTTACTAAAATGTGTTAAATAAAGTTTCTGAGTAAGCTACAATTTGCCTTTGTAATGGGGTGTGTTTTAGGGTTTGAGGCTGAAACGGTTCAACCTCAAACCCTAAAACACACCCCATTACAAATCCCAAGCCCCAAAGACTCAGTCCTCCCAGAGATTTGAAATGACATTACGCTCTCTTGAAGCCTCTCTCTTAAAAAGTGCTTTTACATGAAAATTTAACAAGTGTGAAATTAGAAATGTTAGCAAATAATAAAAGTAACGCTAGTGGATCGCAGGCCCACCGTTGCACCCCATGAACGCTGTAATTGAAAACGCTCTGTCCTGTCATGAAAATAATCTTGAGTAGAAGCAACAGAGGGGAAGAACTAGGTGATAATATAGCGAAATTAAAACACACTGATGAATTAGACGGTTTTATTTTTGAGTGGCACCTCGTTTAAGCAACCACTGCGAGTTATGTATTGTTCATTGTAGCAGGACTGTATCAGCATCTGGTTTGTGAATGTTTTTTGGCACAAATAGATTTAGAGTTCAAGCTGATCCCTTCCCCATGTCATCATTCTAGAGATTGAGATCACAAACTGACAGAAACATGATCATATAAACAGGAAATAGACTGATGTTACCTCCTGGCAGAACATATAAGATAAATAACTGCACAAAAACAATCAATTAAACGATTAAGGGCCTTTTGTAGTGAAATCGGACCTGCCAGCCATCTCCACACAGTCAGGACTGGTAGTATTATAATATTTATAGCCCCTTTTATTGTCAGTGTGAGCATGGGTCCATTTAGTTTATTGAATTCCAAATGATATGCAAATCTAGACGCAGTCACACATGGACTGCCAATGCGGACGTTATCTGATGTCAGCATTCTACATGCACTCAATCATTTTCTACGATGGGAGAGGAAGAAAGGGAGAGAGTCGACATTGAGGGTTACAAAGGAGCACCAAAACACTTCTCACCTGAATGAGACAGGGTAAAATACAAAGAGACCTCTGGGGGTTGTAGTAAGACAAATGAAAGGGGAAAGGAAGTAGGTTCAAGTCAGTCACTAAAATTGAAAATTATCAATAGTAAAAATAATCATCAGTGAAATTTGAACATTAGTAATAAGTCTTAAATGCACTCTGTAGAGAGCACAGTTGTATTAATGAAAAAATAAAGAAAATTCTTACACATCAGGGTAGGGTTGCACCAGCCATCTGTAAGTTCTTACTTAAGTTGGAACACTAGAGGCTTAGTAACTACTAGCTAATTTGTAACTTTTGACTAACATAACTAACAGTAAGCTAAGTTTCCATTAAATATGATAGGCTACAACTTAATTATTAATAACATTATAGGTAGGCTATATTTATATGTAAATAACATTCAGAAACTGTACTTGAAATGAACAAAAACAAAATGAATAAATGTATTAATCATTTGACATTCACAACACTGTACTCTGATTGCGACTGATACACGACTGTAGCCGATGTACACAGAGGCACGCTGTAGATTGGTTCGTGTTGAAGAGCCACTAACAAAGTAAGTTTATTCACATAATGTTCTGTCTCTTAAAATCTAAGTTTAAATGTCAGCAGCATCATACATGTCTAATAGATTGAAGCGTGTAGGGTAAAACAAAGCTTATTGATGCAGTTCAGTCTGTCTGTTATTTTATTCCAACCGTTAATCCTGATTGGAGGCTTCCTTAAATATTTAATTTATTACGCTTCAACTAAGTTTAATGGTGAAAATTTAGTAGTGCGTAAGTTGTATCTTAGTGCCTCTTTATGTCAAAACTGCTAAGTTGTAACTTACACACAGCATTATTCACTGCAAAACAATACATTTAGGTTATCATTATAAATAATTAGATTATACCTGAAAATTACATTTGTGAAATTACAAGTGTAGAGAAAGCAAAAAAGAAAATTCCCCTTTGAAAATTTGTTCTGAAACACAAGTGTTGAGAACAATACAAGTGGAAACAAAACAAAACAAATAAAGCAAAGTAAAACAAAACAACAAAGCGAAGCAAAGCGAAAATTTACTTTTGAAAATCTGAAACAAGTGTTAAGATGCTGTACCGGCGGTCAGAAAAAAAAAGAAAAAAACATTATGAGTGAATGGGCCAACAATGTACAGTTACAGTGGAAACAAAGCAAAAAAAAGTAAAGTAAAGTAAAAAAACAAAAATAAAAAACACATTAAGATGTATACCGATAGAAAGAGGTTGTACAGTTCCTGTGGAAACAAAACAAAACAAATAAAAGCAAAAGAAAAACAAAAAACAAAGCGAAACAAAACAAAACATAAAAAAAAATTGAAGCAAAACAAAAATGTCTAAAACAAGTATTGAGATGCACCGGTGGTCAGAGGTTGTAAAAAGGAATGACTGGGCCAACAAAAACCTAAACTAAACAACTAAAAAAAACTGTAAATTCACCGTTGAAAATTCTGAAACAACAAAACTTGTTGAACAAGTATGCACCTGTATGAACAAGTAATGATATTTTTATATGAACACAGTAATGAGTAGCCTACATTACAGAAAGTACAAAGCTAAAATGTATTTGTAACCTTATATTTACTAAATGTTTTGCACACAATGTATAACATAAATTATAGACTTTGATTTGAGCATCCTATGAAGGACAACATCAGGCAAAATGTGGAATATCCAAACAATCAAAAAATAATCAACAGATTAATTTACAATCAAAAAAAAATTGTTAGTTGGAACCCTGGTGCAAACCCCAAGTAAACAGTGTATGTAGGAGAGCTAAATGAGAAAGTGAGGTAGAAAACTGAAAGGTATCCTCTTAAAGCAGACCTTACTGTCACCTTCTTCTCTGCCATGTCTACTGACAAAGCACTTCTCACTGCAATCACTGTGACCAAGGCAACAGAGAGAGAGAGAGAGAGAGAGAGAGAGAGAGAGAGAGAGCAGTAAAAACGGAAAAGACAGTTGTATTCGGCTTACCCTCAGTTGTGATAATTCGTTTTGTAATTTATTATGCTTTGAAGTGTGCGTCTATCCCACTGGACGGTGCCAAGAGCTCTATCTGTAAAATGGTTTTCAGAGCCTGCTGCTCTATCTATGCATGTCACCCACATTCTGCAGTATCTCACACACACTCTCGACTGCTCTTGTCACACTCTACTTTCATGAGTTACATGTTTTGATCAAGGGGTCATGTTTTGGCTGTTTAGCATGGCCCTGTTAGCCTCTGCTGGCAGGCGTTGTAACCACACCATTTGAATGCAAACATGCATCTTTCACCTATCAAAGTCATTGACAAGTATTGGTTTATTATATTTATTATATTTATGGATTCTCTGTGGGTAAAAAGAGAAGTTTAAGGAAAATGGGATCACAACATGATTTAGATTCGAACCGTTTTTTATTTTTTTTTATTTTTTTATAAAGTGCCAGCTTTTTATTTGTGACACAAAATTTTTGGGGAAAGTTACTTTTAAAAGTAATGCATTACAATTTTGCATTACTCTCTAAAAAGTAACTATTTGCGTAATGTTACACGTTACTTTTGCATTACTTCTCTCCTAGGCTTGGTGTGCTTGTTTGTTCTGAAACAAAAAAGTTCTATTTTTTGCAAATGTAAAAGCCCTTTCACATCAAAAGTGAAATAAATAAGCCTCATGCTAAAGGAAATGCAAATTCACACCTGTACAGTAGAGGGCGAAGCTAAAAAAAAAACCTTTCAGCTCTATGCAGAAGAACGTTTAACACTCTTCGGCAATAAAAAAAAAACGAAACACAAATGTGATGTTTATCTAAAGTTATTTTCGCTTATTACAATGGTTGAATTGGATCATCGAAGGTCGAAAAGACATTGAAAGACATTGCTTAATAAAGTGAGATTAAATACATGTTTATATATTTGTGTAATTTAACATTTAATTATTGCAGGTTTACCTAATAGCGGTCCCTCCAGGATTTCACGATTTTTTTGTGTGATTAATTGTGTGATTTTTTGTGATCAAAATGACTGATTTTGTGGTGGTAATTTCCAGAAATTTGTGAAAAAATTTCGCATTTACAGTACCATAATAGTATTATGTCAGATGCACAATAGTCATATATGACACAAATCACAAACAAAATGCATAAAGCCTGTTTATTTTGGTCTAATCAAATTCTCATCAAATTAACTTTTAAAACAACCTATGGGCAATTTTTCTACCTGACCTATGTAAATATTAACAGCAGGTGTAGTAATTTATACTGTAGAACTGTGTGTAAATCCTGAGTTGAGGGGTCCTGAGCTGCAGAAGGCAACCAGTTACTTATAGTGCGGCGTTTTGCATGGCGTCCCCACTGCATATAGCTACGCAATACGAAGTGACCGTTCGAAAGGGAACTACTAGGTTACTATCGTAACCTCCGTTCCCTGAGAGTAGGGAACGAGTATTGCGTAGCCGGCCGCACTATAGTAACCTGGCAAGTTGTCGCTTCAGTCGTTAAACCTGCTAAAACGATGTTTTTCGGGGACTAATATAGGCTAAGGCCGCGCCCCCTTGGCGGGTTCTGACGTGTAATGGCGTGATGCTAGCTCATTGGCGCACACGTCAGTGGCGCCCGCGCCATTGGATGTGCAGTTGCCGCAGCACAGCCAATGAGTGAGCCAGACACTCACTGTGCTAGTTATGCAGCTGCAAAATGCATTTTACATTATAGGCTTCAGTAAATCGAGGAAAAGGAGTTTCCCCTTATCCATCAATATCTGTATCCACGTAAAAATGAATTGAAACTTTAATTAAACTAGAGATATTTCAATTGGGTGATTATAATTTAATGTTTTGTGAGGTCTTTTTCATTTTTGTGATTATTTTGCGGTTAAATTAGGAATTATGCAGGATCGCAAAAAAATGCGACATTTTGTTGATTTTGCGTTGTATTCAGCGATCGCGGAATCGCGAAAAACTGGAGGGACTGTAATAGGCTATTCTGAGTTCACATTTCACTGTCATTTTGAGAACTACAATAACCATCATGTTCACAGCCCACACAACACATCTGCACTTACTCACGATTTCTCTCAACATGAGGACAGGAGTGATCTCAGTCAATACATTGAAAAAACAAACTGATTTGAAAAGTAACTCAGATATTTGGCAGTAAATTTCAAAGTAATGAGTTTCTTTAATAGTTACTTGAACAAAGTAATCGCATTACAAGTAATGTAAGTTGCGTAATCAATTACCCCCCAACACTGGTGACAAGCACATGTGCTTCCCCCTATACAACTGCATCACAGCCTGACTTGAATCAGCATCACCCACATCAGCAACACAGTCCTATTTTTCAGAACAACACTCTCAGTTGTCCGCTAATAGTGATGGGGATTCCGATTCATTTCCGCAAACCAGTTCTTTTGGAGGGTTGGTTTGAATTAATCAGTTCAAAAAACATTTGCAGCCATTGTTTTATGCTGATGCGCAATGACGCCGTTGTATACGTATTTCAAACAAGTAGATTTCATGGTATGTCATGCGAAACATTAAAATAAAACCATATGTATGAACACATATTGCTAAATTTTACCTTCAATTCACTTAAGTTTGTTGTCACTGTTTCATTCTGTGATCATTCATAGCATTCGGCTAACAAATATCGATTAGCCTACGTCTTGGTCAAGTTTCCTACATTAAAGTTTTGCAACTAAAACATACAGTCACTAGCCTGGTTTCCATTACAGATTTGCGCAAAACTTTTTTATGTCGGAAAAGAAACTATTTCCAAATGATGGCATTTCTATTAACCAATGTTATGCGAATAAAATGCCATTTTCTCCTCTCACGATAAGTCATTCCAAATATCATGGCAATGGATTTTGGTAGGTTTACGTACATCGCAGCCACCGCTCTAAACATTATTTTTAATCGAAGGAGATGTAGGCGTGTTATCCAAGCATTAATGGCAAAGAAAGACCCTTATACTTGAGAGCGGCATGTATGAGGTGTTTCTGGGTGTTTCTCCCTCCTATCTGCTTCGAGGTCTTGATAAATTGTGGCATTTCTTTGTTGTTTAGAATCCAGTATTCCCAGTATTCTTTTAGAGTTTAATAAAGAACTCTGTCTCGTCTTTCAATTCGCAATTTCAATTTGCGCAATTTGAAGGGTAATGGAAACGCAGCAACTGATGCCCATGTTATGAACCCCATGATTTAGCTTAAGGGGATGAAACTGGCTTGTTTTATTGTCCACAATGGAAGGTTGAGTGCCGCTCCAGACTATATAATAAATGCTGATAATAATCTATCGATACTAAGGAAGTTTAAAAGGAGGTAAACCTTCATATCATTTAGTCACAGCAAGATTAGGTTAGCATGTTCCTCCAATCTTAAAGGGGTCATGACATGTTTTTTTTTATTTTATTATTATGGTCCCCTAGGTGCAATTATAGTATTACTATAGTTTTTTTAACAAAAAACTTTTAAAATGTAGTGATTTATGACCTTTTCCCACCCTGTTTCTCATCCTCTGATTCAAACAGTCTGTTTTGGGGGTGTTTCCCCTTTAAGAGTTCAGTGTTAACGCCCACTGTTATGATTGGCTAACGTCAGTGCCTATGCATCAATTATGTGTGCCCACAGATGTATGAGTGGGTTGGTCAGTTTGACAGCCAACATCTTTTGATATGGGGCCTGAACATGGCGGTCTCTGAAAACAATATGCAAGTAAACTAAGTAAAAACACTGTGATTATTAATAATGAATGAAATTGCGTTTTAAAAGTAGTTTAAAGTTTTAAATACATTACTTACAGTTTGCGTCGTTGTTGTTGAGCCCAGAATAGTCGGCACGGCCTTATCTTTGAGCAACAGTTTTCTGGCAAAGCCAGCATCATATTGGGATTTGTTCTCAAAACAGTCATCCTCAAAATGTATAGAACAAACGCTTAAATTAACACTACAGTGACTGGGACGTCCGCAAAAAATAAAGTGCATCCATTTTTCCCTGACGTCTGGATCTTTCGGCAGCGTATTCAAAGATGTTGTTTGTCCACAGCCAGGAACGGCACATCTGCGTGGCATCGTAATTTTCCTGTACACAGACCCACTAGCTGTCCGTCGACTGAACACTTGTGAGGCGCGCGGCGCGACAACGATATGAAATGAGCGTAGTTGTCTTGCGCTTGAAGCGTAGTTATCTTGTGCTGGAGGCGGTCATATGCAAACTGGGGTACGTCACTTCGCACCGTGATGTCACTTCTTACCATGGATCCAGAACGAGCTGTATTTAGAGCTTGATTAAATAAATAGTTTGTTTATAATGGGGAGGACGTCTTAAGCTATGAAACTTGCAGGACGTTTTAATGGTACAAAGACCTCTTATATACCAAAAGATCAAGGCAAATTTGGTTTCTCATATCATGACCCCAAAACAACAGAGAGGAATCAATTCCAGAGTAAATTCCAGAACCAGGAATCTTAACATTTTTGGAATCAAACAGTCCTATTTGAAACTAAATCTAGAAACCATTTTTCTTTCTAAAATTATTTTCTCAGTGAGCACTCAACTTATTTTTTATCAACGAGCAAAAGCAAAGAACGTTTTTTTCTCCATGTGTCTCAAATGGGCCATGGAGCCCCAGCACCCTCTGGACTGACCCCATCCACCTCTCAAAGATCCCCAAGGGCCACGTGATTGCCATAAAGCCACACTATTTTTAGCACCAAGGCTGTTACCATGACAATGGAGTGCTTGCTGGACTCCCTGGTGACTTGGCTGTGTCATTACAGGTGAAGAACTCAAATCCTGAGGTTGTATATGTGCGTGCGACAACAACAGAACATTCCATGTCTGAATCACTGGATCGCTAAATGTCACATGCCATTCATGCTCCATTTGCGCATCCCATGCTATCCTCACACACACGTACAGACACATTGTGACAGAATTTCTTTTAAGCATAATTTGCTTATTTGTTTAGTGACCTAGAAACTAAACATTACAGGATGACAACATTTGCAGAGTCGTTCTGCATTACACACATTTAAACACAACTAGTAGCCTATTGGGGCACATAATACACACTCACACACTTAAGTAAACTCTCATAAATCATGTCAGTTGAACTGGACTACACTAATGTAATGCATTGTTTTTTATTGTTTCCATTAGTTATCAGTTGGCTCACATGATTCGTCATTGTAGCCGCCATTTTACTATTTATTTTTTTACAGAATTCTGAATAATGGACGTTGTATAATTGACCACTGTCCCAGGAAGCTGATTTGAGTCATTACAAAGATTCATGTTCCTCGTATCAATTTCAAATTAACATTTGTCACGTATTCTGTTATTTGTCAAGAAATGAGTGGGGGTGTAATAATATATAATAATAATAATATATATATATCGTGGATAGTGACACTATGTATTGTGCATAGTTCACCAAAAATGAAAATTACTGTGTGAGAAAAAAATTCAAGTTTACAGAGTTTTAGTGTCAGTACTACATTAAACTACTATATATAAATGTTGAATATAATGTATAATAATGCAATGGGGGAATATTTGTTGGTCCTGATAAAGCCAAATGTCTTATGTTACCGGTAAAAAGTGGCTTACATTATTTTAAATATATTTAGTCAGTGACAGAGTGCAAGCATATTCGTCTAAAATAATTCTGTATTTTCAGCTTCAGAATCATGAATATTTTTATTCTGGTGTCACCATTGTCCTGTGCATTGGGTTTCCAGCACCAAGTCCAAGCCTATTCATTTACATCCACAATTTAATACCGAATTTAGCATTTTAATCAACTATTCTAATCAACTTTTACCATATGTCTTGGAGTATCGCAATACTATCGTATCGTGAGTTCAGTATCGTGATGTATCGAATCGTTTCATGAGGGTATCGTTACACCCATAGTGAATACTATCGTATCGTGAGTTCAGTATCGTGATATGTATCGAATCGTTTCATGAGGGTATCGTTACACCCATAGTAATTATGAAATAGGCAATATACTGTGATGTTCAGTCAGCCAGTCATTATTGCAAGGATGATACGAGAAGTGATAGGGTTGGGAGCAGGCTTCACTCTATGTTTTTTTAGATTTTCAGGGTGCTGGCCTTATATAACACATATGAAACAAAGTAAAGAGGCCGCACTATGCATATAAAACGTTTATTTTGCACAAACGCGTTTCGGCGTGTGCCTTCTTCAGTGTGCAATCAGGAAAGCTTGTGACCAATCTTAAATACCCACACCCATTGTCATTGACACACCCATCATCGTCATCATCATCAAATAATAATATTAAAGTGATACCGGGACCAATGGTGTCACTATATACTGCAATATAAAACTCATAATACATAAAGAATTTTAACACATTCAATACACATGTGGTATTAACCTGCATTTATAGGAAGCAGCTTAGTGTCAGATCTTCATTCATCCCGTGCGGGATGCAAGTGTTCAAATTAAAAATATGCCAAGCCTCTCGCTGCAAGAGGAGGTTCTCACGGTCTCCACCTCTTGGAGGCCGATTGACCAGCTCCAAGCCCATAAATTTGAGCATGTTGGCATTATGTCCCACAGAATTAAAATGTCTTGCAACTGATGATTTATCGTCATTCTTTCTGATGGCACATTTGTGTTCGAAAATTCGGGTTTTCAATTGTCGCTTTGTTTTGCCCACATAGAATAAACCACAAGGACACGTTAGTAGATACACAATAAAAGTTGATAGACATTCTAGACATAGATTCTGCCCTTTATTTTATACACCCTGCCTGTTTTTGGCTGAGCCGCTGTCAAAATTTGTTGATCACCATTTTAAGAATTTAGTCTATCAATTATGATTGAAGAGCAGCAATGATGATTTTGTTTTTCTTAAATCTTTTGCACTGTATACAGGCTATGATGAATCATTACTGGATTACACTTGGTCTATGTTTTATTTTTGAAGATTATTTTGTCAGCACACCTTTATAACTTTAAGATACGGATGGATTTACCATTTTGGAGGTGAAAGAAAGCAGGACCGGATGTGAGAAAATACGATGAATGATATAGAAATAATGACAATGAAACATTCAAACATCCACCCGGCTGACAAGTGAACCAACCCTAAATAACTGCTTTCCAAACAGCCTCTTTTTTACGGATCATTTAGCAATACTGAAGTGAAGTGTAATACAAAACTTTGCAAAAATGACGCTCCGCCCACACAGAGGTTACTGTCGAACCAAGAGACTTGCTATTGGTCTGCACTGCAAATATGTGTCAAAGCGAAATAGTTCATTGCGTTGTTTCCATTGAAATGAACTAATTATGTTAGCAAATTTTGCCATGCAATGGTAAATGTGATCGCACCTTGACTGATTGATTTATAAACTGCTTTATAAATACATACATAGGCGACTTCATTATTCAAAAATTTGAATTTGAAACTACTAAGTGCAACGGCAGTGATTGTGTATTTTCCAGTAAAGCAATGTGAATTTCCTCATTCTCCTCCCTTCTGCTCTCCTCTAGTGCTTTTCTCTCTCCTCTCTTCTGTTCTTTCTGCTGAAGGCAGAGGGAAAATTAAAAGCCAATATCACAGTCCATTTCACCAGCCTTCTGCTACTGCAGACAAAGCCACACATCAACTCTCTCTCTCTCTCCCTCCCACTATTACCTGTGCTCCCTCCATCTCTCCCATCCATCACACTCTCCTATACCTCGGTAAATGGTGACGTCAAATCAGGAGAGATCCTCTTTTCCTCGTCTTTCTCTTCTCCTCCCCCTCGCTCTCTCTCATCTCACTCTGGTTAATGGTGACGTCAAAGAGAGCGGCTGCCCCATCAGATGGCCATTACTCATTTGTTCGTGTACAGCAGCAGCACCTCCCTTGACCCCAGCTTCTGTATTTTTCCTCATCCTCTAATATTGTTATGAATTTAGGCTAAAAGGAAATCTAAAATCTAAAAATAAATCACATTCCGACTACAATTATCCATCAAAACCTAATAGCACAAAAATAACCCACTTCAAACTGTCACACAGGGGTCAGTAGCTGCGTTTACATGGACCCTAAAAATAAGATTTTAATAATCGGAATAAGTCACATACACGTCAATTCAAATGAATTGGTCAAATACGATTGAAATTTCATTCGGATTGTAAGGGGTGGTTTAAACCTTTTCTAATCCGTTTGGCAGGACATGTAGAAAGAAAAGAAGAAGTAGATGGTTAGAGGATGGTTAGTACTGTATGTGACAACAGTGGGAAACTGCTATAGTATATTCATGCTGTGTGCGCATGTCATAAGATCAATTCCGGTTTAAAGCGTGTGACATAAACGTGTACATCAACCCGATCACTTTATTTAGCGTTCATGTACACAGTATGCTTGGATTCATCAATCGGAATGATTTCCGAAATGTGTCCATGTAAACATAGCTAATGACTAATAAAGGAGTCCACAATAAAAAAGGAAAACACTTTTAAAAATCGAGTTTAAAACACATGAACCAAGCTCTGACAAATGTATGTGTTATATTCATGTTGGTTTTCTTATGGTTTTGAAAACTTATTCCAAATTTCAAGAAAAGTTTCAATATAATGACCACAACATGGTGCCACCATCAAAAAGTAATACAAAATCATGTGAATGTTGTTATTAATATTATTATTATTATTATTATTGACTTAAAATCTAGCTTTTAAAATGAAAAGTATTTTTTACAAAAAAAACATGAATTATTAATATCACGTTTTTAGTGTGAGGATAATAAGGATCTGATTTCGCGCCACATAACTAATTCGACAGAAACAAGTTTTGTCTGACATTAATAAACCTTAATAAAAAATGTTTTACTTTTTTTTCCCATTATATTAGGACAGTTGTATCACCCTAACATATGTCCCCAAAATATCATAGGCTGTCAACGTTAAATCAATCAATCAAACAAACATATAACTTTAACATTCCTTGTATTCTATTTCTTATGAAATTGGGCTATTTATGTGTGCAATATAAGAACAGAACTACCGCTGAATAAAATATCAGCTATTGTTAAAATCCCCCCAAAAACAACACTAAAAGACTCTTTCATGTATTTCTGTTAGCCAGCAATATTCTAATTTGATCAAACGTGGACATGAAACATTTTGTCCTTTTGTTGTTTTTTCCCCTTTTTTAATCAAAAATTAATCAAGCTCTTGCTGAGTAAATGGCAACTGCAGTGTGTGTGTGTGTGTGTGTGTGTGTGTGTGTGTGTGTGTGTGTGTGTGTGTGTGTGTGTGTGTGTGTGTGTGTGTGTGTGTGTGTGTGTGTGTGTGTGTGTGTGTGTGTGTGTGTGTGTGAGTGTGTGAGTGTGAGTGTGAGTGTGAGAGAGAGAGAGAGAGAGAGAGAGAGAGAGAGAGAAAGCAGATGAATCATTAAATGTTTAACAGCATTTCTACAGTCTCTTTTAAGGGTTTGGAGTGTGTTTCCCCCATTTTTTGTTTGCAGTCGATTACCCAGGAAACAGTGCCTTCTGTGAAACTTGGGTTCTCCTTCTACTCGAATGCACACATGAATTCTAACCGATCAATGTGTGGTGAAAATTGCTTAGTTACAGGGAAGTATAGAGGAATCAGAGTCACAACTGCCTTAATATAAGACATAAACTATTGGCTGCACAGGACACAACTAGGGTAACTATAGATGACACTATTCCAGTGAATAATATTTAGTGTGTCCACAAAAAAAGGTCAGGACAACTACAAATACATTAAAAAGAATAGAAAAAACACTTCAAACCAACTCAGAGTTAAAAGTTTTGTTGTCAAAAGCACTGGTACTTCTGTACCAAATTGATACTCTTAAAGTCGAAATGTAAAAATGCCTTAGTTCAAGTAGTACAAAGTACTGCTTTCAAAAGCTCCCGTATGTACTTGTGCAAGCGCTCTGTGAAAAGTGTTGAAGGTTTCTGTTTACAACGTGTTTTTGCAGCGTTGAGCATTATAGACAACCACAGCCATGTTTGTTGAGCGTGTGCAATAGCCAATCAGAGGTGTTTAAGTTAGTCAGAATCTGCTCAGTACGCCAGAGTTTAAGCAAAAAGCATAAACACAATGTAAATAAGAAATTAATTGTGCAGAATAGACATGTTTTGTTTTTAATCATAACAGAAATTTCACTCAGTCAGTGAGCTTGAGCTGCGGCTAAACAGAAGTTTGCTTGCTTTCAATACATAACTTTGCTCGCTTTCATGCCGCTGAGTACACACTGCAAAGTAACGGGAGTGACAACCGTATTCAAATGTGGGGACTGAATTTGAAATTGCGATGTTTGACATTGTGACAACGCACATGTATTTTGATCAGATGTTTTTTTGGACCAGTCCATTGCTATGTTTAAGTATAAGTGCAACAGACCTGCCGCTTGTTCTGTTACCTGTAATGTGTTATTTTTTCATCTTATTACTAACTGATCTTTTTAATGCAATGTTTACTTAATTGAACAATATTTGAAGGCTACATGCTAATGTTTTAATGTACTACTAATACATATTAATAGCATTAATTAACTTATTTCCAATTCCAATTACTGTATTTCCAATAATCAATCATTTTTAATAAAAGATTGTATTGCTTCAAAGGCCACACTACTCCTCTGATGTACATCTAGACTGGCACATCCACAAAAAGAACCAACACACACACACACACACACACACACACACGTGTAGTCTTTCATGTGTACACTCTTTACATACTAGAAACTACTCATTAGTTACCTATTAATGATCATTAGATCATTAGTTCAGCATAAAGAATAGTCTAAACACTGCGCATTTAGGCTATATAAATTCAATAAAGATAAAAAGTATAGGCTACCGACTGTACGTTCTCAATTCATAACACGAATTATTAGAAACACCCACAATTATCTGTTCTTTGATAATACAAATGTAATACAAGTGAAAAGTAATACCCCTGCAGAAGCACAGTATATTTACCGTACCTGATCAAAACCAACATCTAAGTTTGCTTCCCTTTATCCCACAGAAAAGAGGTCAACACAGTATACACACATCATCATCATGCAAGAAAAACAAATCCTTTAGAACTCATTCTGTTTGAAGATATAATCAAAGAAATGTAATTATGCAGTGCAGCATGTGGTAATCAGCTGCTACATGACATCCAGTGGATGGCATCACTCTGGCAGCACAGACTTTAGAACTCTGTTTGCGGGATTGTGTAACCCAGTAATTCAAGCCTGTAGAGGTTACAGTCACTTTTTTTTTCATGTACAAAGATTTTGTTTTTAAAAGAAATCTCTTACGCTCACTTAGGATGAATGTATTTGATAAAAATAAAGAGAAAAAAAAATATTGTGAAATATGTGCTTGTATATTTTAATACAATCCAACCCATTGGACAAAAGAACCAACCTATATACCCCTAATAACCATAAGCATACATGATAGATCTTTGGAGACAAAATCTGTGGGTCATCACTTCTCTGTAATTTGAGATCAAAACGCATCTCTTCCTCTGAAAATGACTCATCTGTTAAACAGGTGAATTGTGTTGTTTTCCAGACAGAACTTTGATTCCCACTCAAGCCAATACTTAGAAAAAAAAAAGTATGCCACAATAACCCAGCTAAGCTGTTGTCCATATATCTTCAAATTCAGAATTGTTGCTATGCGCTAAACATTAAGTGAACAGTTGGCACAGGCAATGTTAAGTGCCCTAATTAGGCTATTTTAAAGGTTCTAAATTTTGTTTTGGAGGTCTCCTACAAAAGGTTTACGTGCATCCAAGGTCAAAAACACTTTAATTTTCTCATAATATACATTGCACATCACCTCATTTCTCAAAGAGTCTGAAAACAGTTAGTTCGAAGATTCAGTCTCTCTAAACCCCTCTTAATCTGTAAGCTTCCTTAGCGGACATTTTACATTCACAAACAGCAATATTACACATAGCATGAAAGGCAATATTCAAAAAAAGCGTAATAGGGCCACTTTAAACACTTTTTCAGAGAATAAAAGTCAACAGGATACAAATCTGAAAACACACTTAAACTTGGTCACCTGAGGTATTGGTTAAGTTTACAGTAAGGTGGTGTGTTATGTTCAAGCGAGTGAGTATTTAAGTCACCATGAAATCAAAATTGACAATACTTGTTTTTTTATGTAATATTGCAGTATTTATTCTAAATGATTTATCAATACACATCTTTTTTTTATTAATTGCTGCTCTTCTCTGATGAGTTAAAAATGTATCGCCCAAAAATTCCTTGTTCAATAAGTCACTTGGATATGCCTGTCCGTTTAATGTTATTGGATATAAACCTGTCCGTTTCATGCCGACTTGAACTTTTTTGGCATCATTCAATGGAAACTGCATTCATTTCATTGAAAACTAAGAAAAAAATTACTTAAAAATAGTCAGATTCATCTGTTTTTGATAAAACTCACTTTCAGCGCCACTCACTGTACATTTAACATGCAAGAAGCAACATAATATCATTTTGCAGAAATGGAGCCACAGGCACATTTTCCCAATTAGCCTGGGTTGGCCAATTTTCCTCCACACAGTCTTACACAATGCCTTCACCAACAAAACTACACATTTCAGCCTGAATGGTTATTTTTCCTCAGCATATTTGCCTCCTGTGGAACAATTCATATTGTTATAATGTCTCAATGTGGTAAGAATTGCACTGTTTCCTGCTGTAGCCTACACAGATTTCACATTCACACTTATTGACATTGCATACCATGTTCAGTGGCTAGAATGACGCAGACAAAAGCAAATTAGCGAGAGTGGAGAGACATGTGGAGATTGACAACCCTAGCCACCCATTTCCAATTTCACACACTGCACACACACCATCGCCACCTATTACAGCTCTCATCATCTCTTACACACTAATCTTTGCCTAGGGCTTATGTGAAGCATTCCAAGGAGCTCTTGTTGTGCACCTCAGATTTCTCAAGTGAGTCACCAAAATTCAAGAGAGCATCTATCATGTGTCTTACCTGTTTCTGTATGTGTGATTTACACAATGAGGATAGTGGCACCTGTCCAAATATCCCTCTGGAAAATTAAGCCTTACTCAACTCTGATGCATAGTGCTGCGTGACATTGGGAAGTGTCACATTGTGTTCGTGGAAAACCGTGTAAACGCTGTCGAGATACGCAACTAAGTCGGTGGTCATGGCTGCCCTTCAGGTGCTCTGGAAGGACATCCAGTTCTCTGGTGTTTCACTGCAGCTGATAGTGAAGCAAGAGAATAGAGAGGTGATGACTTCAATCAGGTAATTAACATCTGAGTGCGGAAAGAGACGAGGCGAAGGCAAGGGCTGGGGAGGCCTGCTAAAACCCAGGCTAGTGAAGGGGGCGCTAGAGGGTGGATGAAGTAAGTGTCCTTGCATCCTATTCCAATGAGTAAATGAGACAATACAATAATACAAGTATAATATCAAGAGCCATAGTGTAAGAGGGAGGAACTATAGAGGAGAAGGGAGGAGCCTATACAGTATGACAGAAAAGGGCTATATTTTAGCCAAGGTTCCTGTTCATTTCAATCTCTTTAATAGTTTGCATACAAAAAAACTTAACTATGAAACCAATTATATATGGACCATTAAGAGAGTCTAAAATCACAGACCCTTGTGCAAAAGAAGTACACTTAATTGTAATGAATGTGCCCCTGTAGTGTACTTCAAATTGTAAAAACTATATTTTTTACAATCTGTACTTGCAGATAATATATTAATTTCATAAAAGGCCATATAAAGACAACACTTTCATGACTGTTTCTTAACGCACTTAAGTACTCTTAAAATAATGTCAAATTAAAAGTTTTATTTGAAAGTAAAACATGTTTTAATTATCTTTTGTTGTGCTTTAAAAAAAGTATGCTTATTTTGATGTGTTGATTAACATTCTAAAGCACATGTAAAGTACTATATAGTATAATGATATACAGTACAAACGCACAAGAATGAAACGAAAGACGCTGACAGACAGACAGGCTCACGGTCTTACATACACATAAGGCCACAGTGGCCCACTTAAGGCCAGACTGAGAGTTAACACAATTAGACATAGGCTAATGGAATCTAGACAGGCCAGAGATAAATGCGACTTCATTAGTACAAGCCTAGAGAGACTGTCAATGCTAATCGCTGATGAAGAAATGTGGTTTCCTTCTTTTGCTTCCTCTCGTATACTCCTTCACACACTATCTGTCATTCCCGAACATGTGTTTAAAGTCTGGCCTTGGGATAGGAGGAAAGAACAATGAAGGAAGCAAGGGCAGTGAATGAAAAGAAAGGTAAACGACATCTGTTGTTTGAGGAACGGACATACAGTACATGCTGGTTGTCATAGCTTGTAGCTCTATCAAATATATTTGAAAATCCCTCGAGACAAAAAGTGGGTAGCCATATTGGATTGAGTGCTTTCTGTTTTGAACAATGCCTGGCAGAAAACATGCAAAGGACCACTTACATGATGACCTGGTGGGAGACAAAATCTATCACAGAGAAAGCTTTTACTCACACACACACACACACACACAAATAACGCACTTACTAAAGTCCGGTGTGAGTGTGTGTATCTGTGTGTGTATAGGAAAACATTTAAAAACTCAGGAAATGGATAGCCATTCCATGGCTCACAGGCCATTTAATGATTGAAAGAGATTTGTGAGAGGTTCAAACCAGAAAATTTGATTCTGGTCTGGCTGGTTGTGGCTGGACATAATTTGATTTCATGCATTCATCCATTGGTTATGGCCATTTTGAAAGTGCATATCCACTTAGCTATGCATAGCCGTAGCTATAGCATTGAGGATGGAATTGTTCACTGAAGCCAAAACATTCTCCAAATCTAAAAAATACTTCTATACTCTAAATTGTGTATATGTAGTATTACAAGTAACACCCAATCCTCACTAGCTCACTGTTAAAGAGTTAAAGAGCACACGCTTCTTCTCTTCTGCCTCTATGGGTTGTTGTTCATGTGGAACGCCACGGGACCTTTGTCCCAGAGCCGGCGCAGCCGTGCAGAGACAGGGCTTCAAGTTACATCTATTGTAACTTCCTCGACAATAACTGAGTCAGGTTAACATCGCAAGTGCATCATAATTTCTTCATTCAACGCGGAAAAAAACGATTTCAACTTCAGCATCATCGGACCACTGAACCATCAAGACCTTCTCCTGAGACTGCATATCTTTGACGCTCATTTAATGAGGGGGGGTTGCGACGTTCGTCTGTTATAGGACAACTTATTTTGAATAAAATTAATATTTGTGTAGTGTTCAATGTTGTCATCAATAGAGATGTGCGGATGGGGTATTATTTCATCTGCAACCACATCACATAACTCATCATCCGCACCAATGTTTTTTGACCAGATTTCAAAGCCGCACCCGCCCGCCACCCGCTGATTGTTTTGCGGTCTATGGACGATGCAATGCTCTGCTGATGCGGGCCGCAAGAAAGCCCTTGTCTGTTCTAGAAAGGATACAGCAAAGATATTTAATGCTAATGTATGAGGCATAGGCCTACGCTGAGTTTCATTCATTTACGATGAGATGCGCTCTAGTTCAACTTCACAATGCAATGCAAGTGAACGCGGCGCATCGGAGCCTCAATGTCACGGTTATTATATTGTCTCCTATATTTGCTTTTTATTTATTAAATACATGCAATTGGTTGATGAAACATTTATTAAAATTAAGATACAATTTGTACAAAACGAAATTCGCTTTAAAGAAAGGCTTTCTACAAAGCAAAACTTAATGAAGTGGTAAAAATCATGTCTGACGATTTACAAAACAAAACTTCATTAAGTGGTAAAAACCATGTCTCCCGATTGCAAATGTTCATTGCTAATGTTTATTATTGCAAATGTTTTTCATTTGTTTAATAAATGTCATAATGATGGCACATCACTAGGCTATATCATAGCTTTTATTTCTATCTCAAATGATTGGCGGTCGGTCAAGGGGTAGCCTACTTGGCAAAGAATCAAATACAGTTGGAAACGACGTAGACCATTAATAACACAGACTGTTAACATTTGTTTTTAAGTAGTATTTAAATATTCTCTATGATAAAAAATGTTTGTAAAAACATTTTAATAACACGGTTTTGGGGGTTATAGAGTTCTAATGACGGTGTTCAACTATAACCGTCGGTCTCACGGTTATATACTAACTGTCACACCCCTAGTAATAACTCAACAGAGGTTTAGTCTACACCCTATTCGGACGGGATCAACTTTACAAAGGTATATGGAGTAATGTAATTTTACCACAGGACGTCTGTAATATTAATGGGCAATTCGCATGGGATGAGATATCTCAGTAAAACTAGCAGAAGTGGGAGGGGTAACTCAATTTGCGCATCGCCGTCACCCTCCTGTCGTTGATATCATGTGCACAAACACATATAACCTATATTTATATATATATAAAACAGTTATGTCCGGTCGAACGATGTATTAATTAACTTCAGATTGGATTGTGTTGGTAATAGGCACTTACCTAACACTAAAAGATGTTTCGTGCCTCTAACAAGTGCTTTCGATCTTCTTTCTGATCTGAATGGTGTTTGGAAAACACTTGAGTTTTGCCACAGACTCGTCCGAGTGTCTAGAACACAACTGAATGCTTCTTCAAGCGTCTCCATACTTGAAAAACCGCGGAAACTACTTTTAAACAGGAAATGATGAAATTTTTATGTACATATTTACAGCGGGTCTATTCGCACGGGATTAGTATTACCTGAGGTAATTTTTCCGGACCTTTTTACTGAAGGTAAATCAGTCTCCAACACTACCCTGTACAATGTATAGCATTAGCAGATAGATAAATGCTTTCATTTGAAAACAAAATGTACATCTGAAATCTGAAATACACTCAAATAAATCAAAATCAAAATCAAATCAAACTAAAACTGGAATCAAACTGAAATGAGCTTGTGAATCTTAACCAATTGAATAAGTATAAATATACAGCCCTAACCAACCAATGCTCATCTCAAAACCATTTGAAGAGAAAATACAAATACAAAAATACAAATCTCAATCTAAAATTACCTTATTTGACTGACTGTGAAAAATTCTACTCTAGTATACTCCACAAAGAACTTAAATCAGTTATTACAGTGCACTTTGTGGCCAAATTCAGCTAAATGTCAGCCGTCGAAAGGCTCCTGCAGTCATGCTGTAGTGTAGATAGATTGACAACCATGTTGTTTGGGTCCAAGGGATTGGTTTCTGCTGACTCATTGAGATGTCAAATTGAAATGTGGTAGCCTTGACATTGCAAAAGAGATTCTGTGCATGAGAATATATCATCGGCAGAGCAAACACACAAGATTGTCCACGTAACACTTTGCACACTTTAATTAGTTTCTCTTCCCCTGCATAGTCTAGCTGTATTGTCGTTTCCTCCCCCTCAACTCCATTCATGACCTTGTGGAGGATATTCGACGCAAGTTTGCCTCTGAATATTTACAATCTGTCTTCATAAATTGTGTTATGTGTGCATTTGTATTGGGGTTTTGTGGCACACAGTACCCGCTGAATTAGCTGACAGACAGCAGAGCTAGCTGCAACAGAAACTAATTGATGTGTCTGAGACACACACTGATACAAAAACCATGTTGAGTGTAGCCAACCATGTCCCATTTCAACAAAGCATGTAAGAGGAATCAATCAGCTGGGAGCGATGCCATTACACACATGCAGGAGGGCATTTATGCGCAAGGCACCTCAGCACTACCTCGCAGCAGATGGAACAACTGTTAGAGCTAACTTTTTTTGACCTTGTGTATCCTAATTGCTTTTTGCATTTCAGATTCAAAACCTCGCTCTCATTACCCAACAACCCATCTGTCTTCCATTAAACTGGGAGAGATAGTTATCGAGAGAGAGATTCAGCAATGTAGGCGTACACTGTTGGTCTAAGCATTTTGTGCATGTTTGTGGGCCTTAAGTACATTTTGATCCTTAATGTAACATGCATGAACACTTTTTAACTTCCACGCAGACATCTTTTGTCATATAGTCTACACAACTGCACACATTCTGTATCTTTTCAAAATATGCAAGGACAAATACACACTTTCTACCATAGCTAAACACTGTAACTACACATCCTGTAATGATTCTTACTACATGACTCTCTTTTGAACACTTGATATCAATTGACCATGTCAAATATCAATATAATAATTACCACTTTTGGTTGAAAAGGACCAGTTTTAATGATATAAAAAGGTCTGTAAATTCTCCCATCAATTTAGAAGAACATTGTTGTTGTTGTTGTTATTGCTGTTGTTGTTTTACTGCATATTATAATACAATAATGATTCAAATAAAATAGATGTTTATGTAATTAAATATATTAAAATGATTTAGAAAATGCATACTATCATTAGTAATAAAGAGTGTATTGTATACTAATAATAATAATAATAATAATAATTAAAGATTGTGTTTTACTGTGTACTAGTACTACTACTAATAATAATGATGATGATGATAATAATAACAATAAACGTAACTAAATGTAATTAAAATGGTATATAAAATTAATCAAATTTATAAAAATGTATAATTATTAAAAAGCATGTGTTTCACTGTATAATAATACTAATAATAATAATAATAATAATAATAATAATAATTAAAGAGTGTTTTACTACAACTAATAATAATAAGATTAATAATAATAAATGTAACTGTAAATGTAATGTAAAAAAAAAAAAAAAAAATATATATATATATATATATAAAAATGTATGAAGGTATTAATCTAATTATTTATAAAAATGTATTACATTGATATTATAATTTATTCTATTATTAAAGAGTGTGTTTTACTGTATAATAATAATAATATTAATTATCACTGTTATTATTATTATTTTATTTTTATTTGTTTATT
Source organism: Squalius cephalus (assembly GCF_949319135.1). NCBI lineage: Eukaryota > Metazoa > Chordata > Actinopteri > Cypriniformes > Leuciscidae > Squalius > Squalius cephalus. Next base: position 14,445,142 of record NC_137133.1, read on the forward strand.
TTTAAAGTTATTCTTATCATTTTCAAAGTGTTTTACTGTATAACAATAATAATAATCATAATAATCATCATAATAATCATAATAATAATAATAATAATAATAATTATTATAATTATTATCATTATTATTATTATTATTGTTATTATTATTATTATTATTATTATTATTATTATTATTATTATTATTATTGTGATTATTATTATGCTAATACATTAATATACATAATTGTAATATATTTTAACTAAAATTTTACTAAAGCTAACTAAATTAGCCGTTTTCTTCATTGGGACTGTTGACTGATCACACAGTGTAGTTTATTTCAGGTTTTTCTATCTAGAAATAAATGTAGTGCCCTCAAATGTAGGCAAAACCTGACTCACACATACACATGCACACACACACACACACACACACACACATTCTGAACCTTGTGCACCCACTGAGCTAAAAGCCCTGACACAGTGCCTGCAGTGTACCCACACAGATGAAGTTAATACAATCTCTTAGATTTAATCTTACCGACATACATAAACTCAAGCAACACCTGCATTTTATACACACTGTTCCATATCTTTCACAAATACACAGTGTCATATGCCCCGTGACCCCCTAAAGGAAAGATCCCCTACCTTTGCCCCCTATAGTGCAGTCCAGTCAAGCACGCCTCCTCTCTCAGAGTTCCTTTTCACACCTGAAGAGTCTCTTTCCTCCTCTTTCCTCGTAAAAACAATGTGAGGTATCACGGGACCCAGGAAGGTTAGCGGAAACCTCTGCCTTCGCCTTCGCTCTGCTGTAGTATATGTGACTATCCCAGCATCAGATAGGAATCCTCTCCTGCAGCAGTATCAGCAACAGCAGCAGCCGACCGGCTCACCAGCTCTATGAGGGTGACTACAGGACTACTGCAGGAACAGCAGCATCAGACTCACACACACACACACACACACACACACACGCCCCTCTCTCCACACACACACACCAGGCCACATTACTCCTGCCTTCAATCTGCTCTACCTTATTCTGTCGAATAGCAGCACCACTCTTTATTTATTTTTCCAGTGCCTTCTCTATCCAGTCATCCACTTCAACCTACCTCATCCCAGGAGTATCCCTGAACCATGGTTTTTACACCTCCTGGGGTTTCCAGAAATACCATTTGTCTGGTACAGAGAGTGCTTCTTAAAGCTGGATGAGGGAATTTCTGGTGGGAAATATGGATTAAACATGACTCAGGTCCTTTGACATGCTCTGCTGTAATTTATTCACCCACTGTGTTTACATGAACATAAACATTCTGATATTAAATCAGAATTTAGTAATTTACTGATTATGTAAGTGCCAATATTCTGGTTTCTAGAAATCTGAATAAAACCACAGGCCACATCTCAAAAATAAAACATAAGAAAAGCAGGTAAAGAGTAGTGTAAATTTAAATCAAGTAAACAGTCAAAAAGCAACGCGGTCACGGTCAGTGAAGGGCGTATTCTTTCACTACATTCAACAAATCACGTGCTCTGTCACATCTCATACTCGAAGGCTATTGGCTCGAGGTTTAGTCATTCTTTGACAGGTAGAAAAAGTCCACAGAGCTACCCGGTTCACTACATAGACATGCTAATAGCGCCGCGCTGCTGTGGAGGGAGGGATTTCAGTGAATGAGAAATATGAGTCAATGGATTACGTGAACGAGAGCGATTCGTTCACGAACGTAACATCACTAATATGTGCCTAGAACCGGGCCTGTGTGAGGAGTGAGAAAGCTTCCAGAGGAGTCATGAGCGAGGATACACAGGTGTATCCTTTCCTCGCATCCTAAGGGGGATGGAGCTGAGACGTGAGGAAATGAAGCGGGAAAAGGAAACAAGGATGCACAAATTAGAAATAAGAAGCACCCAATATGTGCCCTTTCCAGGAACAAGTTCCTGGGGAGAAAAGCAAAATGCGAGTGTGGAACCGGGGTGAAGCGAATAAAGTCACACACAGATCTGGGTGCTAAAAATATGACAGTGATTGAGTGATTTTTTAATTCTTTTCCTCCTTCCTTTCTTCAAGATCCCCTCTCCCCTACTTTTTCCTCTGAAGGGGGTGTCGGGGTACAAGAGGCTGTTTTTAGAGGGAATTTAAAGTATGGGTTAGGAGCCTTGGCTCGTGTGGCTCTTAGTAGGACTGGGGCGGTCTAAACTGAGGTTGGCCCCACTCCTTACCCAAAGAGTGAGCTGAAATGCTAACTGTAGCCCGAGAAGCAGACTGGTTTGTTCCTATTGTTGTTAGTTGGGGGTCATCGACTTAGCTGAGGCTTTGTCTAAATGCTTTTAATACGTTGCAAGGCCCGCTCACCCGCCGACATGCTAATGGCTCGGGGCTGAGGCCTCTGAGCTTTAGTGCTTAGATTGTTAGTTTGAGCACAACAAGCAGGCATTGGTCAGCATGGCGTAGTTGGTATGGAGTCCCCATAGTGTCACAGCAGCTGGCACAGCGTAGAAGTTTCCTTGAAAGGGAATGTCTAGGATTACGCATGTAACCCAGGTTCCCTAAGAAAGGGAACAAGACGCTGCGCCGACGCTACGCCTGCTATGCTTTGGGCGCGTTTGTACCAATTGAAATCCAGATCATGTCTTTGGGGGGCAAAAGTAGTCACCTTTTTAAAGGTGAAAAAAAAAATCTAGTGTGCTGTTTTCAAGGACGTAAAAGGATTTATTAGTTGGCTGAATTACTGTGCAAAATAACTAAAATCCCTTATATAAAAGGCAAGAATCCCAGGAGTGCCTTAATTTGATCAGACTATGGTATATATTCATGTTCATTTTTTTGGTTTTTGTAAAATACATGTAAGATACTGGCTCAGGAAAACATCTTGACTGGCAATGGGTGTTTTACGGGTGAATGCTAGCATAAAATTTGCATTTGCTAGACTATGAACTCATTTTACTAAATTAAATTGTTTTTCCAAACCAAAGAGCAGGAGAGGGTGTTGACAGGGTGGGATATTCACACCATGCTCATCAAAACGTGAAGGAATCTGTGTCTTAAAGCAAGCGAGCAAAAGAAAAACGTTTCAGATGACAGAACCCAGTTGAAGTTCATTAGACCTATCGAGCTGGAACATTAGCCTGATTAAACGATTGCTGTTTTAGGGACTCTTAACCAAGGCAAATAAGAGAGAAGCACGCATCTGGAACCTGCCAAAACAAATCGCTCAAGCGCCGCAGCGTCCGGTGCTTTATTAGTGGAGGATGATGAGCACGTTTAACCTGAGTTCGGAAGGAGGGGTGCAGACTGGCTTGCTCACGTATGCCCAGACCATGAGGTAATTACATTTCCATTCAGCATGGCCTTTCACAGATTCCATTTTGCTTATCAAATATGTCCAGACCCGATCTGAGATCAGATTGGGATTCATAAAAGCTCATTAATTACAGCAGGCAAAAAGAATGACAGAGCTGGGTAATTGAAAAAGGCTTCGTAAGGTGTGTATGTGTCCATAATAAGTGAGGAATGAGAGAAACCACACACACCTCCTGGAGTAAGTGTGCATTTGGCTGTGGCTTTAGACCATATTGGCTCTGGTATTAGCTTTGTGTTCCGGGACTAATTACTCTTCTGGACCCGTTGGAACTTTAAGATTTAATCTAATATATAACCGGTCAAAAGTATAGAATAATTAGGGTTGATTAATGTTTTCGAAAGAAGTCTCTTATACTCACCAAGGCTGCATTTATTAGATTTAAAACAGGTAATGTTGTTATTTAAAATACTGTTTTCTACTTTAACATATTTTAAAAAGTAATTTATTCCTGTGATGCCCAAGCTGAATTTTCAGCATCATTACTCCAGTCTTCAGAGTCACATGATCCTTCAGAAATCCCTTTAATATTCTGATTTGGTGTTCAATTGTCATCAGTTATTTTTGGTGAAATAATGGTTCTTATTATCAATGTTGGAAAACAGTTTTTGTAGCTTAATATTTAGGTGGAAATCATACTTTTTCAGGTTTCTATGAAAAATAAAAAATGTTTGAACGAACAGTATTTATTTGAAATAAAAATATTTTGCAACATGTACTGTCACTTTTGATCAATTTAAAGCATCCTTGCTGAATAAAAGTATTAATTTCTTTTTTTATTATTTCTTACCCCAAACTTTTGTGGAAACGTTACTCAAAATATTAAGCAGCAAAAACCATTTTCAGCATTGATAATAAGAAAAGTTTCTTGAGCACCAAATCACCAAAGAATGATTTCTGAAGGATCATGTGAATTAAAATAGAAAACAGTCATTTTAAATTGTAAAAATTTCTTCACATTATTACTGTTTCACTCTGTTTTTGTTTAAATAAATGCAGCCTTCGTGAGCATTCGAGACTTCTAGCTGGTGGACTAGCACAGCCATGACTCACAGCAGTAGAACCTGTTTGGTTAACAAAGGAAATCTTGCTTGTTAGGCGTAAGTCTTAGAAGTTAGTTAAGAAGCATGGTGGGAAAATCAGCACACTAATATCTCATGCTGATGACTAGAATCTGAAGAAAACCAGTGGAGCCCTCTATAAACACTTTAGCCTTTGCAGCTCTCGTGACCCCACAAAGAATGTCCAATAGTGCTTATATAGACAAAGTCAGAGCGGTATTGAATTATGGCAGATAAATGAGCAGATACTACAACATGCACCTCTAAACAAAAGCTGGTGATGTATGGGATGTTGTCAGGATGCCATGTTTCTTTACAACAAAAACAATGCAGTTTTAGGTATCAAGCAGAGTAGTCAGCTGTAACCTGAGGAAGTCAATTTTGTTGTTTACGGATACTGATACATAGAATGGTAGATAAAGCTGGTCTATTAGGATTAGCTTTTAGCTTAGCACATTTTCCAGTCATCTCACTTGGACAGCTGCTGTAAGCGTGACAAACTACATGGGTGAACTAGAGTGTGTGTTATTAACTGTATTTGTACTATATTGGATGTTTAAATGTGTTCTCAAAATTAAGAGTAAAGGTCTTTTCACACCAAGGATGATTGATATGACAACTATGATGATAAATATAAAGTTTCAATATTCGTTCTAACTCAGCTATAACAATAACTCTACACACAGGAACGTTATCAATGGGACAACTTTCAGAACAATTTTTTTACAGCTGATGAATTATAAAAACTATGACAGCCAACCGAGTTCACCTGACTTTAAAGAGCTCAAGGGTTTTAAGCAGATGACAAAACTGCGATAGAGCTTATAATAAACAGATAGAACATTATCATCCGTTGGTGTGGGAGCTGACATTATTGTTTATGCATACATTATCATTTTTTTTCACTTTGTAGTTATTGTTCTTGGTGTGAGCATAAATAAAGTCAGCAAGCAGATTTCTGTTGGTCAATGCAGCAAACCTTTTGAAAAAAAATGTTTTTTCAACTCAAATTACAGATATAAGGTATTCAAAATACAACTTACAACTTGTTATATAATATATACTGTATTAACAACAAAGTTTGTAATGGCTACACCATTTACTCCAACTTCCCACAACACTGCAAACCGGGTCACACAGTTTCACTTGTCATACAAATGTGCAAAGGTTCATTAAACTTGAACTTTCACACGCAGATGAATGCAAAAGTCTATGAGCTTGTTCTTCCGGTTTCCCGCGTTCACATGCGTATGAATGGAAGTCTAGTGCGTCTGTGGCTTCAGTCAATTTCATCATTGCCCAGCTCTCAAGTCAAAGGAAACATCAGGGATTGACAGCAGAAAAGAATTTGATTGTGTGGTGTAGTGGCTAAAGCTCTGGACAAGTAGCTGAAAGGTTGCTGTTTTGATCCCTGCATGATGCAAGCCATGAACACCATAAACCCAGGTTCCCCAAAGCTTACATTACTTATGTGACCCTTTTAGTTTTCATACCAAGCTTACATGTACACACACACACCTACCTACCAAGTGTCAACCGTCCATGGGTTTACACATACATCCACTGTCAAAGTATTAATTCCAAAATGTAACTTATCTCATCAGTTTGAAGTTGTCCCAACCCTTCTGAGAGGGACCTTGCTGTCTGACGTCTTTAAAGGGGGGGTGAAATGCCATTTCATGCATACTGAGTTTTTTACACTGGTAAAGAGTTGGATTCCCATGCTAAACATGGACAAAGTTTCAAAAACTAAGTTGTACGTTTGAAGGAGTATTTTTGTTCCAAAAATACTCCTTCCGGTTTGTCACAAGTTTCGGAAAGTTTTTTTCGAGTATGGCTCTGTCTTACGTAAGATAGGGCGGAATTTCCTTATATGGGTCCTAAGGGCACTTCTCCGGTAAGATCGCGGCCGTGCGCGCACTCGTAGACCAGAGCAAGAGAGTGAAAGCAGTTCGCCATCAAAGCGCCCTGCCCGGCTTTTGGGAAGTCAATGTCACCAAAGAAGTGTGTTTTTGGTTGCCAGGGCAAGACAACCCTGCACAGATTCCCAAAGAACCCAGCGTTAAGGAACCCGTGGCAGTTTGTTTTCCTGAGCATAAACGGAGTTGTGTAAGACTTTTGTTCCCTGCATTTCGACGATGATTGTTTTATAAACAAAGCCCATATCGACGGATTTGCAGATCGTCTAATGCTTAAGGATCGAGCAGTCACAATGATAAAGGTTCGCGGTCGTGCGTTGGAACCGGACGGTGAGTAAAACTGTTTGTTGAACAAATGTCTCTGTGTGTTGTCACTAGCTTGGCGCGTTAGCACAGCTAAGCTTCGCCCACACGGCCCGCCCCCAGCCGCTCGGTTTTTTCCGGAAAGACTCGGTACAGCCTATCTTTATGTTAAAAATTTAATAAAACAAAATACTTTTTGGAGATATGAAGGATGCAATATTACTCTATAGGTACTCAAGATTAACAGGAGATTGAGTGAAAATGAGCATTTCACCCCCCCCTTTAAGTCCATTTCTCACTTGATAAATAAACATGTTGCTTCTAGGGCTGTCACTTTTGTGAAAAAATCCTGTTCGATTTTTGAGACATATGTGTTCATTGAATCGATTGTAAAATCGATTTTCCATGTCTAAAGACGTTTCCATTTTAAACGCCAAATATGGGCAAATCCACGGACAACTAACAGGCATTAGGACGAACGTAAAGAGGGCGCTTGAGACGCGCACAAGTCAGCAATATTCCTGATGATTAATTGGCGTGAAGTTTCGTGCACAATGACAAACAGGAGTGCAACATTCTCGAAAAGCAATAAGCAGAGTGGACTGCCATAACATCAATGAAAAACATTACTGCAGTCTTCAACATGGCTGTGTTTACGGTTAGAAAAGTCAAACAAATGTTGCCTACGTAGGCGATTGTTGGCCGTAGCCCGAATCTGTATCTGAATGCATGAGACTGTCTGAATACCGGCAGAATTCACATTTTTGTAGTAAAAATAGAAACATTATGCAGAAGTATAATGTGTGTTTGTCAGAGTTGCTGTGTGATGCGAGTTCGCTGCGGGCGTATCGTGACGAGCTGGACGCGTTCCGAGAAAAGACCGTTAAAATCGATTCCCTATTTTCGTTTTCGAAACTTGTGTTGGTTGGTCCGATCGATTGTGCAATCGATTTCCGAACGTAAAGTCACTATCCCACTGAAAGTACAAACTGCTGCAGTCACCAAAACCTTTAAAAATCCTGGCTTACATCTGAGTTTAATAACTAAAGCCCCTGGCCTCTCTCCCTCTCTACAGTCACACAAGCCTTTTAAGATTTATTTTTGGTCAATTCCACAAAAATCAGACAGCTTTCCTCAGTCATTAATGACCTTCTCATCTCTGCAGACTCTGGGGCCTTTGGAATTCTTATTTAGCTTGATCTGAGTACAGTTTGACAGAGTCTGTCACGGCATACTCTTTTCTCGACTCTCAGCTATTTGTATCTCTGGCACCGCTTTCTCCTGGTTTACTTCCTGCCTCTCTGACAGACGATTTATCATCTCTCCACAAACACACATCCTCCAATGCACCCCTCACTCAAGGTGTCCCCCAGCATTAGGACTCTCCTTGTCATAATCAACATGCATTCCCTCGGTCAAATCATCTGTTGTTGTCTCGGCTATCGCTATTAAGCTGATGACATGCAGATTTATATTACTTAAAAGTCCTACTGAGATTGGAGTTGTTTTTTTGTGAACAGCCCTATTTGGTATCACATTTGACCCATCTATCACTTTCAAATAACAAATCAGCTCTTGTTCTTCCATCTCTGCAACATTGCACATTTCTCTGTGTATATATTTTTCCTGTGCCAACAAAACTGCGAGAACTAATGTGCTCGCTCACAGAACCAAACACTGCTGTTTTTTATATAACATATTTCCCATAAAGAATTATGATTGTGCTTGGTTCAGTGGTCCGTTGGGTCGGATTGCTTTCTCACCACAAGCGAACCGGTCCAGAGTTTGTTTTCAATAAGGCTGAGACCACCTCGTTCAGGCGATCTCGGGGTGATTGTTTTGGTGCAGATCCGAGCGCGATTGCTGTGTTCATATGCCTGAAGGAACTTAACTAAGGGAGAAAATGCAACGGGTTCCGAAACAAACTTCCAAACGAGCCAGGTGTAGCCTAAACAAGATTTGTTATTATTTTATTAAAATCAGTTGAATCAGTTCAATTTACGCTGTGTGGCCAATCATACCAGAACCAGAACTAAGACAATAAATATGACCATTAGAACCTCTGGATGTAAATTTAAAGCGCACACAATACAACCCAAAAACCAAGCAGCTGATCAACTCAAAGTAGAGAACTTGTAAAAGACTTCTGTCAATGAGGATTGTCAATTGACAGTTCTCATGCGTTCACTGGAAATTCAATAACTGGAAAGTTTTACAATGAGTACAGTTACAGTTTTTTTTCGCCTGTGGAGAAGTAACAGAAGCCGACAGGTTCAGAGTCTCAGGGAATTTTCAGACCTTATCATCTAAATGCTGGACACACAGATGTCAAAGATGAAGGTGAGATGATTTGTAAGGCTGAGTGCACAATATTGTCCAGGTGTTTCCTCTGCATTGCCAAACCAGCCAGACCCCTCTTTTCACCCGTTTTTAATCGCTGGACACATACTGGAACTGGTCAATAACTGTAATGTCCCACATTTATGTTTTGAAAACATTTGATCACATCACCATCAAACTATAAGCTTTCACAGCAACCCAGAGAGACACACTGCCGCTGGATAACTGGATGTCATTCACTTTTACATAAACAGGTATTCAAAAGTCTTTTTAAAGAGCATGATAAGCTTATTTCATATCACAGACACCCAAGTGATCACAGAAACACTATGATAAAAGTTTACTTTTCATGTATGTAGGATTATTCATTAACTGTCATTATTCATTTACTGTCATTTTAGATGTTTGCTACTATTGTATACTAATGTCTTATTTGTTTGTACCAGGTTTTACAATGAAGACTTGATGTGTATGTGTGGGCCAGAAACACATTTTTTAGAATGGGTCTGTCATTGCAAAGCGGCTGAGGGTTTTTGGAGGTTAAATGGAGTCAGCCATTTCTGCTGATGATGGCCAAACTGAAAGCCTGCAGCTTCCCTTAAAAAACACGAGCATGTGTAAAAGGAAAAAAAGAGAATAAATACTCTTTTCACTAGGAGCTACAGGCAATATTTTGCTCAGCAGATGTAATTAAATTATGCTGGTGCATTCAGTAAAAGCTATGCTCTAGGAACAGTGATTCTGGCAATATCTTTCACTCACTTTGATTTCAAACAGATGCATCTATACCAGAAACTGGTATAACTGGTATAATAAACTGTCCATTCAAACTGACATGTCATGTTTTTATTTTCTTATTTTTATTATTATTTTTTATTTTCTTATTTTGCCTAGGGAAAGAAGTGTGATCAAGAGAAACATGAATGAAGCCAGTGATCTATACTGCAGCTATTCCTGTACAATACACTGGCGCATGCTTGAATGGGTAAGGGGCAAATGTTCTTTTTTGCTTTTGTTGGGTCTTTTGTGAGGAAAAATCTTGCACGCATGTAAGCAACCCTTATGCTATTAATTTCAATTCCCCTGAGGCGTGAAGGTACATCACAAATGCACACAACAAATTCACGAACACACACACACATCCTGTGTACGCACAGACATCTCATCTGTAGAGGTTAAAGGGTTGCCACGGCTCCCCTTGCAAAGACGGATGGGCTTTTCAAAGATGAGACTTCCCATCCTTCATCCCTCTCTTCCTCCCATCTCTCCCTCTTTCCTCAGCCATCCCTCCATCCAAAAGGTAAATCAATATAAATTACACTCCTCTGTAATGTCGGTCTGTTCCCCTCTCTCAGGCAGAAGACACATAAATTAAACTGTAGGCCAGAAAAACAGAGAGAGGGGGGGGGGGACCAGCTAATCAGAGAATGAGACAGAGAGACCAGCCTGAAGGAGATCAACTATGTTCATTACAGCAACAGAAAAACACAGCTCCTGCATCTAGAACCAAGAAGATCACAATATCAAATTGACATAGTGCTCACTCACTAACACACTCACACACACACACATATTCTCTCACACACTCACCAAAAGCTACTGCAAAAATCTGTTTGCCCACTATATTACAGCTGCACGGGTTAGAGAATCAAGTTTCCAAGTTAAAAGCAACATATGTGAAGTAACTGCAATCAAGTAACAAAATGCAAGGCATGGACTTGGTTTTAGCAGCCCATCTGTGCACTCTAACACATGTTGCTGCAACAGCAGTCTTGTTCTTGTATGTCTTTCGTAAAACACACAGAGCAGCACACAACTGATTTGTCCTCTGTTCAACACATATGTTTCTATAGCAACACAGCTTGTCTGTCCTCAGTATAAAATATTACCACAGCACCATGCAGCTTGTCTGTTTTTCCTGCTGTACAACATGTTACTGCAGCAACCCATTCGTCTTTCATACAGCACGTCACTGCAGCACACAGCCTGTCTTTCATAAAACATACAGTACTTATCTCCGGATCGCCAATGATTTGTTCAACAACAAAAAATAATAGATGAAAAAATTCTGTCCACTATTCTATGTGCACAGATTCAGAATAATGATCAGAAAAATAGATGGAGTAGATCGAGTCCATCAACACCCCCAAAGCTTCACAGTCCTATAGCTCGTCCTGGGTCGACATTTCATTCTGTAACATTTGGCAGTTTTGATTTTTATGCTGTTTAATGTTGATGATCGTATTATTTTAAATATGCATCTGCTTTCATGATATGGCTTGTTTCTGCTTCTTCTTTGCCTATGTTTTGATCTGGAGATTCAGTACTCTTTCAGAAGATACCACATAATAATAGTAATAGCGCCCCCTACCGTATAAAAGTGAAAACACGGAAAGCCGGAAATTTCCGTCAATGGCGGTGAAGAGTTAATGATATAAAACGTCTTCCTGGTGATGTACTGTATGCTGGACTCAAATAATTTAATTTACTTAAACTCCGCCCCTTTCTTGCAATCCATGGCAAGCTTGCATTCACATTTTTCCTGGCATTCAGATCTGCCTCCATTTTTTTTTGTGCAACACACATATCTAACTAGTGGATAGAATCAAGTCCTCGCCCTACCTTTTTTCCCGATAAGCCAATTCACTTAAATTTATGTAACAATACGAAAAAAAATATTGATTGCTACTTCCATTTCATTGCAACTTTAAAAGCCTCACACCAATTTCAAAAGGTACCTGATTGCTTCTAGCAAGTACCTGATTGCTATTATCATGTTAATCCCAAACTCCGTCAGCCATACAATATGTGTCAAAGTGTTGTAAGTTTCTAACTTCAACCAAACGCCCTTTATCCAAAACTCTGCCTTCCAAAGACATGTCAACCAACCTGATGTCAGCAATCCCAAACAGACTTATTTTGGCCGATTACACAGACTATCGCTGTCACAGAGACAGGTGCGATTTCTCGGGACACCAATTTCAGTGACATCTGTCAAGTAGAAGACAACTAATGTGTGGTATTTCCTCCCTACAAAAAAAACATTCTCAGCACAATAAAAAAACAACCTGTTATGACAAACGTTAATGCACCTGCTTGTGTGCATCACAATGCACTTGTGAATATTTTTGTAAATATTTCATGATTATGGGTGTGGTCAGATGTTTTACTGATACTTTGAACTAAGAATTTGAATAGTCATAAATCTTTTCTACCTTCCTGTTCAGAATAATTCTTCAGTTTTGCTTTACTAAAAAATCAGAACGGTTATGCCTGACAATATAAACACGTTTGTATGCCGTTTTAGAGAAGTGGTTCTCAATCTTTGACTTGAAGACCATTGTTCCAACATAATATTTGAAGGTCCACCATTAAATTGGTTAGGATTTTTCCTCTAGCATTTCTGCTATAATTATGAAATAGCTGCTTATATTTTGTTTTTGTTTTATTATTATTGAGTGTTGAACTGTTGATATTAAATTAACTCTGATTCTAATTATGTGATTCTACATAAAGTTTCAAGTAGGGCTGCAATCAATCTATTACTAATCTATCAATTAGTCGGCTGATCTATCGATTAATCGATTAATATATCATTTGGGCGATTAATCTATCGATTGGTCAATCTATCGATTAGTCCATTGACCCATCGATTAGTTGCTCAACCTATCGTTTAACCCAAAAAAAAAAATTCATTATTATTATAATGTAAAAACCACTGGATCTTTGGACGAACACAACTTATTTCTCAGTCTCCGTAAGTGAAACCCTTCATGATCCCACAATTATATGTCATATGACGACAGCGGTTCAATGCGGTGCAGAGCAGCTTTTGCAGAGGATGCGGTCCTGAAAATGTGCAGGTCTCAGTTTGGTTATAGAATGTGGCTGTCACGCTCATACAAAAAAAATGCTATATGAACACAACTGTATTAAGCAGCATTCCCATACTATTCATTTAGCATACTCTAGGTCAGGGGTATGCAAACTCTTTACTGGATTGACACTCTTCTGCAGAGTTTAACACCAACTTGCCTCAACACACCTGTCTGGAAGTTTCTATGCCAAGCAAGACCTTGATTAGATTGTTCAAGGTGTGTTTAATTGGGGTTGGAGCTGAACTGCAGGACAGTGGCCTTCCAGGAGCAGGATTGGTCACCCCTGCTCTAGGGAGTCTTGTTTTGTGTGAAAAGACAAGGAATTAATGTAAAACAGTGTGGCATTCCACACAAATCAATGTGTTTACACAATCAGCCTTATCAATTAGTTTAAAGAGTCGTTACAGTCCAAGTTACAAGAACTGTATGTTGTTGTTTTGGAAAAAAAAACTATAGTTATTGAAGGGGAATAAGAAAGAAAAAATATTGATTGTATTTCTTGTCATTTTAATTAAGTTTTTTGATTTTTTTTTTAAATAACAATAATACTTGTAAGTCCTGTGGCCCCTTTGGAAGTTTGCCAAGTTTGCCAAGGCCCCCTAACGGGCCCCGGCGGGGCCAGAGGGGTCAGTTACATCAGTGTCTATCTCTACCCCTCTTTTTCTCACCACGACGAAAGGTTTTAAGGACTCCTTAAAACTCGATCTGTAGTTTTACAGAACACTTAAGGAACCCTTGAGGTTCCTAACAGCAGGGCTTAAACTCATACTGTCCTGCTTTACTGATATAACACCCCTTGATTTGTTGCATCAGATATAAAATAGACACCTTTAAAGTAGAAAAAATATTTTTTTTCTCTCTATGCAGCTAGACAAGACAGCATGTGCACATTCTCACCATTTCAAAACTCACAGTTGAGGAAAAGGGTCTCTCAATGACTTAAATGTGTTTTATGGGGCGCAGCCTCTGTTTAAGAGGACGCTATTGAAGAAGGTACGCACACAAATCCTGAAAGTGGGGTTGGTGCAGGACAAATTGCTGCAATGGAATTAGACTTGACAACCCTCATTCTCAACACATCAAAGGATGGACGAGAAAGAGGGATGAGATAGGATGGGAGAGAGTGCTATTCACACAAGTATATTTTGATGAGGTGTGGCTACATCTGTAGTTTGAAGGGTCTTTCTGATTTCTGAGATCAAAACAGGGCTACAAACACATTGCAGATGTGATTCAAGTTGTCCCTAACACAGTAAGTGGTGTATTTTATAAAAATAGAGGCATTGGGTAAACTCTCTGATGCTTTTGAACATGCCTTGAGGTGTTTGTTCCCGTTAATTTTTCTATTTTCTGTAAAGCTGCTTTGGAACAACACATTGAACTGAAATGGCTCTCTAATCCTACAGCAAGACACTCTTAGCAGAGAGAGACATTTCATTGTATTTCTTAATTTGTATGCTCTAAGCTAAAACAATACGTCTAAAAAAAGGCACTGTCAAACCGATTAAACCGCACCTAACATAAAAGTTCTTGTATATATATATATTGTATATGCAGGGCCGGATTAACCATTAGGGCAACTGGGCACTTGCCCAGGAGCCCATGAGATCTAGGGGGCCCTGACAGGTAGGAAATTCACAGAAATGTAATAAAGTTATCAAACTCTTTTCAGTCTTCACTGCATAAACTGCATCTACGCGGGTTCACGCAGACTTTCCTCCCTCCCCGCTGAACGCCAGCGATTACTAATTCGTGAAATGCACTCCCGCTGGTTGAGCGCGGTAAAGTTCGTTTTAGGTTCGATATTAGCCGGACATTTGTTCTATAGGGTCGGTAGTCTAACAAAGATATCAATAGCAAGATTAGTTTTAACATTATGTGACCATTGTATATCGACATGATGAAATATTCGTTCAAAATCATTCGTGCATTAATGCTGCATAATTATAGGCCTACCTGAGAATGCTTTGACGCGTTTCCACAGCGCACGATGCTTAAGGGAACGTCTGCCAATTCCACCAACTGCGTTAAACGTAGTCTATAATTTGTATTATTTAAAATTACTTTTAACATTTAAAAACAGACGTTTTCAAATCCCAAAGCTTGCAGAAGGTTCCTAATGACAATACTGACTTAGGCTACAGCTTTCCTGGTAGCCTTGAGTAAATTAACATGTCTAAGAAAATGATTCATAAAACGTATAAATATCAGTTGAGCCTATGTTTACTTTCGTCACTGACACAGACGAAAATGAAAAGACTATCAGTCAAAGTTCAGCTTTAGGAGGGGTAGAAATAGGCCAGGATAAGAATACTGAGAGAATAAGAAATATGAAGATGAGGAGAGAGCAGGTAGGCTATTGACAAATAATCTAATGACAAGGTTTTAAAGCTAGCCTATTTCTTATAATTTTTTGGCCTTCAAAAGTCCTAAATTGCACATATGTAGGTCAGAGAAATCCAAATTTTCTCGGGGGAGCATGCCCCCGAACCCCCGTAAATACGGGGGCCTTGAGTCTTGTTGCCCAGGGCACAGGAAATTGTTAATCCGGCCCTGTGTATATGTGTACACTAGGGATGCAACGGTACACGGTAAAATCCCGGACCGTTCAGTCAGCCCTGCACGGGACAATCTACCCTCGTGTCCCGCGGGACTTCGGTTTTGCCATTGAGTTCGCGCTGATCCTTTTAGTTTTTGCTTTAGGCGCCGTTCACATATCGCGCCTAAAAACGCGTAGAAAACGCTAGGCGCGCCGCGTTCTCCTTTTTCCAAAGCGCTAGGGCGGTTGCGCTCCGGAGGCGTCTGTCGTTGCTAAAGCAACCATCAGCTGCGCTCTGGTTGGTTCTTGTCACGTGACCTACGGTGCGCTTGCGGCATTCTGAAAAGTTGAGAATTTTCTCCACTGCTGGGGACATCGTTAGCGCCAACCGGTCTCGCCTTGCAACAGACAGTGTTGATAGACTCATCTTTTTGCACAAGAATCTCTCAATAGTGGATGAGTAAATAACATTGCACTTTGTATCCTGAATGCAGTATTTTTTTATTATATTATTTTGCTCTGCTTTTTTTATTCAAAGCACAAGCTAATTTATGTTTCTTAAAGGTAAAAGTGCACTTTTTCTTTCACATTGATCACTTCATATACCAGTTATCAAGGTTTGTAATTGGGATCCACTTGAATATTTTGAAGTGTGTTTGTTTACATTTTGTAAGTGATAGTTGAAGAGGTTGTATTACTTAGTGTTGTTCAGTACAGACTAGAGTGTTAATTTATTCCGTACATTGATGTTCTTCCTACTGTGACATTCTGTTTATGCTCATAAGAAAAATAAAACATATTTTTGGGATGAAATAGCAGTCTCTTTCTGCACAAAACATGTACCGAAACCGAACCGAGACCGTGGCCCAAAAACCGAGGTACGGACCGTACCGTGGGCTATCTGTACCGTTGCACCCCTAGTGTACACGCATACATTATACATAAATATAATAATATAAACAAAAACGTATGTTAGATGTGATTAATCGCGATTAATCGAGATTTGACAGCACTCAAAATAATATAATAGAATTAACATAACATAACATAATACATAAGAAGATTTAAAATAAAAATCTGAAATATATACTGTTCAAAAGTTTGAGGTTAGTATTTAAAAACTAATTCTATTATTCAGCAAGGACACATTAAAATTTCAGCTTTGCCATCACATGAATACATAACTTTTTTAATAGAAAACAACTATTTTAAATTGTACTAACATTTCACAATATATTACTGTTTTGAAACCCTACCGACTTCTGAACAGTTCTGAATGTAGGCTACATATTCATAAACACATCCATCAAAGAATAATAAAAAGATTTGATTAAATAAGGATGTCAAAATACATGTGTATTTGTATGTATGCGTGCAATTAATAGCATTTCTGCACAAAAAAGGAGGGGGGAGAATTTAGTGTGCTTGTCATAAATCACATATGCCATTCTTTGGTAAATATTTGCATGTGCTAATTGAGACCATTAGTGTTTTCAATGGGGCACAAAGGCATTTGAGCAGAGTGCAGAGAAACTAGATAAGTAGAGAGCTACAGATCACTACCTTAATTGGCTATCGTTTATTAAGCCTGGACAGTCTTTGTTGTTGATGAATACACTGCAACAGTGACAGGGTATGAAGGGTGATTGTGGGCGGTGTGTGTACTGATCCCCACAGGGGAGGGAGGATGTTATATCACAATAGAAAATGTACTAACATGATGTTCACATTAGCGTCAGTGTCTGCGACAGAAGTCGTAGGATTGTGAATACAAGTGATGGTTTAACAGGGAAACTAATGTGCTAAAACAAATCACTTATTAAAACCTTATTCCCAATGTCTTTCTCTCTTGTTCTACAATAAGCCAATAATGTGTCTAAAATGGTGGTTATTGTGATAAATCATTCGCCAATTAACATAAATCTACCAAGGAGCTGTATTGGAGGGATAATTATCAAATGTTCAGTTGCCCATCATGCATCATGCAATCAATATCACTGGCCAAGAGGTAATGCGCATGCTGTGAAGAGAGAGAGCAACAGATAATGTCATCTTAGACAACAATGTAAGGTGTGAAGTGTAGCACACAAGCATTTTAGTGGCTCATATAATTGATAGACACTTATATTAAAAAAATAATATACAATATCAACATAAACTCACGGACACTTTTTAGGTACACCTTGCTAGTTCCGGGTTGGACCCCCTTTCGCATTCAGAACTGCCTTTTCTTCGTAGCATAGATTCAACAAGGTACTGGAAACATTCCTCAGAGATTTTGGTCCATATTGACATGATAGCATCACGTAGTTGCTGCAGATTTGTCGGCTGCACATCCATGATATTGAATCTCCTGTTCCACCACATCCCAAAGGTGCTCTACTGGACTGAGATCTGGTGAATGTGGAAGTCATTTGAGTGTAGTGAAGTCATTGTCATGTTTTAGAAACCAGTTTAAGATGATTTGAGCTTTGTGACAAGGTGCGTTATCCTGTTACAAGTAGCCATCAGAAGATGGATTCACTGTGGTCATAAAGGGGTGGACATGGTCAGCAACTGTACTCAGGTAGGCTTTAAACAATGCTCAATTGGTACAAAAATGGCCCAAAGTGTGCCAAGAAAATACCCTTCACACCATTACACCAGCATCAGCCTGAACCGTTGATACAAGGCAGGATGGATCCATGCTTTCATGTTGTTTATGCCTGTGTGAATTGTAGCCTCAGTTTCCTGTGTCTTCTGCTGCTGTATATCATCTGCTTCAATGTTTGATGTGTTGTGCATTCAGAGATGCTCTTCTGCAGACCTCGGTTGAAACGAGTGGTTATTTGAGTTACTGTTGCCTTTCTATCAGTTGGAACCAGTCTGGCCATTCTCCTCTAACATCTGGCTTCAACAATGCATTTTCACCCACAGAACTGCTGCTCACTGGATAGTTTCTCTTTTACGGACCACTCTCTGTAAACCCTAGAGAGGGTTGTGTGTGAAAATCCCAGTTGATTCTGAAATACTCAGACCAGCCCGTCTGGCACCAACAACCATGCACGTTCAAAGTCGCTTAAAGCACTTTTCTTCCCCATGCTCAGTTTGAGCTTCAGCAGATTGTCTTGACCATGTTTACATGCCTAAATGCATTGAGTTTCTGCCATGTGATTGGCTGATTGGATATTTGCATTAGCAAGCAGTTGAATACCTAATAAAGTGGCTGGTGAGTGTATATAAACAGCATCTAAAATGTAAACCCTTTTAATAAATGTGCAACTGTACAGACAAATATTTACAAATTACAGAATATTGAATTCATGCAATTAAATAGGTTGATTTTATTTATAATAAATTAGATTAAATGTTTAACTCGACCAAGTTTAACATTTCATTTGCAATAATGGTTTTATTCTGTTCTGAGATTAGATTACTGATTAAAAAAACATTAAAAGAATAAAAAAACAAATCTTTCCATTTAAAAAGGCAAGTCCTGACCAAAAGAAATTCCAGGTTGACCAGTTGTCAAAGGATTCATAAAGTTTTGTACATGTCTAAAGTTACTAAATATACATGGATTTATATTTTAGATGCTGTTAGGATGTTAATATAGAATGTTTCAGTGTCTATCCAAATGTACGTGTACACTGTACGTATAAATATCTACTCAACATATGAACAAGATCACCCTAAAAAAATATTGGCCTGGTTTAACAGACAGGGCTTAGATTAATCAAGGATTACACCTTAGTTTAAGGACATCTAAGAGGCTTTTTAGGCTTAAAAAAAACATTACTGGTGTGCATCTTGAGATAAAACAATGGCACTGACATATTTTAAGATATGTCTGTGCAATTTGCTTTCAGTTAAAACAGCTCAAACATTCATTTTAGTGTGGGACTAGGCTTAAGTCTTGTCTGTGAAACCGAGGGATAGTGTATGTGCATCATGTGACTGGGAGTCACAGCAAAAGCATGCATTACTAACTTTCCCAGCTCCGCAGCCAGTCTTCAAAGATGCAACTTGCTGGTGCGATTCAGCTGTTTTTTTACATTCTCTCTCTTATTGCCTCAAGCTTCATCCGCTCAGAACTAAACAGAAGTCCAGACTTCTCTTTAGATTATAGTGAAACAGAGTTCCTCCCAGCAGGAATCTTACAGCCTGGAGCTTTGATTCCAGAAGAATCCACACACATGGGAGCAGAGGCTGACAGACAGGCCTTCCACTCTGCGACTCGATCAAACAACTCAGACATGGTACTGCAGACAACTCCAATCACCGCACAACTCAAAAAAGATGATATTTGGCTACATCCTTGATCCACGCACCACCAAAAACACCGCTATGGTAATGTTTCAAGCTTGTTTTGGAGGATTCTGTGAAGCCTCGTCTGTCCTCGGATGTTATCACGACACGTTTGATTAACAAATTGTGGAAGTAGGGACAGAAACTGTTTTGATCATTTTCTTAGTAGGCTACTTTTTGAATTAACCTTTTTGAATTGCACCTTTGTGAGGTTCTTCACAAACAACATGAAAAGCCATTGCTGGTAAAAACATTTTGCGCAATGCACATTCTTCAAAGATAAGCAAGACTTCCTGAAATTCTAAAAAGTAAAAGCAAGGTAAAAATGCTACTAAAGTAAAGTTGATGCTGCATAAATAAACATTGTGACATCTGAAACATTATGGGTCCTGCCAACATTTTCACTGGCCCCATTTTCTTTTCTTTTATTATTGTTTTTTAAAACATTTTGTATTTGTCATTAAATGAACAGTGGATTCAGAAAGTATTCGGTAGTGTTACAAATACGTAATCAGATTACTTTTTTAATGTAACTACAGTAGTTATGCATTACATTTAAAATTTACAACAAAATATCCAAGTTATTTTTTTTTTGTTATTATTTTTAAGTTAAGTAACGCTATAGTTTTCCTATTTATTGACTAACAACTCTCATGTCCCCATGTTGAGAGAAATCGGGTGTAAGGTGCAAAGATTTGTTTGAGCAGCGACTTCTACTGTACAGGCGGGAATTTGCATTTCCTTCAGCCTGAGGCTTATTCATTTCACTTTTGGTGTGAAAGGGTCTTTTACCTTTGCTAAAAACAGAACTATTTTTTTAATATTATTTCTTTAAACAAGCAAGCAAGCCCAGTGAATTACTTTTCATCAAAAATATAGCCTAAGTAACACAATTAGTTACTTTTTAGGGAGTAACGCAATAGTGTAATGCATTCATTTTAAGGTAATGTATTACACAATCTGCAATCCTTACCCCATAATGACAAAGCAGCAAACTTTGCAAATTTATTAAAAAATAAACAAATTAAATATCACTGGCATATTCAGACCCTTTGCTATGACATGGAAATTTAGCACACTTGAAATGAAGGGGTATAAATACTTTATACACTTAATACTTTTTTTTTTTCTTCTTCTTCTTTAAAAAGCTAAGAAACTCTTTGAAAATAACTTTCACCAAAAAGCAATGATGGAAATTGCTGGAAATTAATTTTTTAAAAAAATGGAAATTATACTTCCATCCATAATGGAATCCATCATTTGGTGGAAAACAATGGCATATAATGCATTAAGAAAGAAATAACACACATACTTTACCACATTCTAAATGATGCTTTCAAGTCCATAAGCCATTTTTGCCCAAACCCAATCTAGACAACAATATCTTGGTCACAATTCAGTAGAATTTGCAGCAACATCAATGTAGAATACATCACACAGAACCAACCATTTAGGTTTGGAAAGCAAAAAAATACAAGATCAATACATGATAGATTTTGGCAAACCAACAGCGACCTAAAGAACAAGTGACTCAAATCTCTCTCGCACTGGCCCGGGGCCAGCGGGCCTTCCTTACTGTTCAGCAATAACCCAACCACCCAAGCGAAATGCATGAAAGTTGATTTCAAAAATCGAAAACACTAATCACAATAATGTTCTTCTTAACTTTAAACATTCATCACTCACAATTAAATATATTTCATAATCACCAAAACATTTACAATGACTCTGAGGTAGATTGTAAACAGTAAGTTGGCTCGTGCTTTGTTGTCAGCATTCACCCCATCACTTCCACACAGTGTTTTATCAGGAGAAATGCACTTGCTTGATACCTTGAGATCTGTCCCCTCCAAAAATATGTGCTACACTGCGATGTGACAGTGAAAAATGGGGCTCGCGCTTTGTGTATGCCAGACTACAGGCCTGCCCTGTAAACTCAGGCACTGAAATACAGCCGAGGCTGTGCTAACTGACACACTCTTTGTTCTAACGTCAGGAACAAGAGAATTTACTCTGGGGAAACTATAACTCACTCAGAACTTACTTCAGGCTAAAGCAACAAACTCTGCTTGGGTTCAAAATACATGTATACTTAATGAAAAACATAAAATCACTGAATGGCGTATTTGCTGTAGCTTCACATTAAACAATGCTACAGAGTTCAACTGCATGGGTACATTAAATTATGCGGTTTAAATCTAAACGATTGGATCAAGGAAGGAGAAAGAAGGACATATGTTGTTAAACTGATTAAGTGCTGACTGTTGCATAAGTGATATCAGATATAAGCAGCTCTTTAGAGGCTATTTAAATGTTTAACAGCATGTATTACATTGATGACAAAAATCAGTGTGGCAAAGAAGATTTCTCTCATTACATTTTTCTTATTTCTCATAATTCTTCAGTGTCACTCATTTATGCTTCCTCCTCTTCTTTCCTCGATAAACCAATAACTCAATGCAGCACGGAAGGTTTAAGGCTCAGCCTTGCCATAAATCAACCTCAGGCACCAATACTGGCCTCAGAGGAGCCAGATAACTGTAGGCTTATACTTCTATTCGATGGGCTTTATTATTCCCAGAAAACTACTTCAGCTCATGTTAGGGTGGCTTTCAATCTCACACAACACCATTACAGCGGTTTTCAAGGGGAGACATGGTCTGAAACGGAGGGAAAAAAGTTCTGAAGAGCAAGCCAAATTATTAATATTTTATTACAGCATACTTAAAGTATACATAAAGCGTATATGTTTGTGTATGTTGGAGGGGAAAAGTCAAGAGCAAAAGCATAAAAAAGAAAAATAGCAAAATAGAAAGTATGGAGTAGAAAATAATGTTTTTAACCACACACAAATGCAACAGTTTGTATTTTTTGAAGAATATTGGTTTGCTTATGCCCTTTTTGAGCACTCGAGCTTAACATAGACTTGAGTGTTTGTATAGCCTATGTTTAAGAGACTGTTGTGTTGAGCTTGATTTATTGCACTTTTTAGGTGTTCGTTTTTTTTAAATAAACAATTGCTCTCCTCACAAATCATCTTTTTTCTTGTTTTTCACTGGCATACCTAGGCTTGCCATAGGTGTTGAGGACGTGCATCTATGAGCCTACATTCAGTATGTGTAAAATACTGTTAGTGATAAGTATTGTTAAAATTAGATACTCTAAGGCTTTTACTCAAGTAAAAGTTGTATTGGAATGGGTGACTTGTAATGGAGTACTTTACACTGTAAGGTCTCCATACTTTGACTCAAGTATGGTTTTCAGGTACTCTTTACACCTGTGAGGAAAAGAGATGCTGAAGATCAAGGCCCGACTTCCACTGCTATGTATCGTCATTATTGTAGCCCTTGTCATATGTCCTCAATCTTAACAACCAATCTCCATTACAGATACCTGAAAACACACTTAAACATGTCACTGTTTAAAAGGCACACACTCGTTCACACAGTCATCTTACTTCATGCACTTCCACACACACAAGCTATAAATATCAGCTCCAATTTCAATTATGACATTTAGTAGGGGAAGTCATTGAGTGTGAGAAGTGCGCTGTAAATGACTGGACAGCACTGGCCACTCACGGGCCGCCATAAACACAAGACAAATGTCAGGGTGCTTGCGGAGACTGCCTGAAAGCAGAACAGATACTCTGTATTCAAAGAACACACTCTCTCTGTGCTCTTCTACTCTGAATACCTCAGGGGGGCAGGGAGGCAGAGAACAAGGCTGTTTCTGAAAATCTTTGTGACATTGTACATTCTGCTTTGCTGCTACAGGCCCCGGGACTGAACAGGAGGGAGATTAAGAATTCCCTGCATGGGCTTTGGACCTGGAGATGGAGGCTGTAAGCTTGGCGTAGGGAAAGAAAGACGTTTAGTCAGTCTAAAAGAAATAGATCAGCAGTTTTAGGGCAATATACACTGGACATGAGCGTCTCAGCGGTCTAGCAGAGGCCCGGGGAGAAGAACTGAGTCTGTGATTCAGAGCTTCAGGACCACGGACAGCACCACACATTCAAATGAAGACATTGGGCTCTTTCAAGTGCCATTGATTATAACGGGAGCGATTTATGCTGGGTACACACCAAAAGATAATCGGGCTGATTTTGGGCCGATTTCCCCCCTTCCGACAATCCTAGCTATGTCCCGATTATCTTGATGGTTCTACAGATTATCTTATCAGATTTTCCCTTGGTGTGAGGTGTGTTAAGAGTGTCCGAACCTGCTCGGAAGAATGTCGGAGCCGCCCCGATCGTGAATCGTAAATATTCAACATGTTGAATATTTACGATCAGAAATCCTTATGTGTGGGGGGAACCCCGAGGACAAACGCGTGCACGCTCTGGAGATTATCACGTGAAACGAAACAATATCCAATCAGAAAGCGAGATGATGGAAGACGGAAGCATTACAAACGCAGTCATGGCGCAGCACAAAGTGAAATTGATGTGGACAGCAGCGATGGAGGATCAGCTTGTTGCTTTGTGGCAACAGCACAAATGTTTATACAACGTGTTCTGTGAAAATCATTCCAAACACTATCATCGCAGTTTCTTCCTGCATATCGTCCGCAATGCTTATTCTGAAGTGTCGCGAGATTTTGCGAGATTTCCTGTATTCACAGTCGAGACTCTGGTTGAAAATCTGTGTGGTGTGCTGTCTTTGTCACATCATGGCACACCACACACTATAGGACCAAAACGGTTAAATCTAGGATTTTTTTGTCCTCATGTTTTGAAAATCTTATAAGATGTAAAAAATCTTTTGGTGTGTCCCCAGCATAAATCTCATCTGGTTTTGCTTCACTACCTAGTTATACATAATCATATATATACATAACAACAATGAACCAAATTTGGCTCATTAGGAAAACCAACAACTTTACAAATGAGCAACAAACAGCAGATTTGTGAACACACACTGGGCCAAATACTATAAAGAGTGCAACAGTTAGGTTCTGGCAGATTAAAATTAATACCATTCAATTTCTTTATAAGGGAACTGATTTTTAACCATAACTTAGAAACCGTAAAATACAAACCTACTGTGAGCTACAAGATTGTTAATCGATGGTATATTCTTCTGTTGAAGTCATCAGCCCACATTATTTCAACTCGTTTCTTAAATAATCGATCATTCCTGACAAATAACTACATTACCCATGATTCTGCAATCTCCACCAATCAGAGAATTGTGATAAATCGCACTAAAGTTTCTACATCTTATCGGCAAAATCAAAAGCAAGGTTAAATCACCATTTCTGTCTTGCATCCACAAACAAACACTATTTCAAAAGACATGTTCCCCCTGCTTTATTCCCAGTGACCACACTGTACCCAAGTCACCATGTTGACTGTCAATCGCAATCGTTTGATGGGAAAGCTACGAGTTTGACCAGAAAAGTAACATCTCTTTATTCATTTCACAAGAGTTAAGCAAAGAAAGAGTGTTTACACAAGCCCGGCATGAATACACACTTCTAACAGAGCAGAGAGGCACTAATTACCCTTTCAGAGGGGAAATTAAACTCAGCTAATATCTTTGTGATCTACAGAGACAACAAGGTAGCTGTTTACTGTTTTAGCCACTATTCAGTGTTAATATGGTTTCAACACACTCTGTGGCCTCAGCCTCGGCTGAAGGTCACCGTGGGGAAAAACATCATGTGGTGAGGAAGCTCTTAACCTCTTGAACAATACATCTAAGAGCTCTGCCCTTTAGATTTACTCAATTACAGCGTCCATGCGCGAGTGTGTTGGTGTGTGAGGAAGACGGAGCACCTCTGTCCAGAGTATGCTTCGCGGTAACAGTGTTTATAAGGCCCGATCGATGGCGGCGAGATAATAAGAGTGAAAATGTGAGAGATGCGCTTTTGTACATAGGTTTAAAAATTTGCCTTGTCGCTTTAAGTGATTCTTTTTCACAGCCTCACATTTATATACGTCCTACAAAGAGTACAAATGAAGACGCTCATTTTAAATCCTTAGGTTTGTACAGCTGATACGACAATATGTATAATAAGCAGACATTTATTCCTCCCCTCAGTTTGCAGTCGACATCAAAAGAGGGATTTCAGCATTTCGGCTCCCTCTTGTTTTACCGCAGGAACACAGATGAACCTGATCCGTCCCTTCAGGACCTGAGCGGAAAGAGAGATGAAAGAAGAGGAGAGCTGGTGCGTAGATCATCTGTTTTGTTTACGTATCTATTAGTCAGATAAAAAAGCATTACTGAGCCGGCAGGGGGACTGTGTATGTCAGCAATGACATCAGCATGAGACTGCTACAAGGCACCTTTGATTTCATCATTCATCGCTGTAGGTTGGAAACAAACGAGATCAGGATCAGAGCATCCCAAATAACAGTAAAATGTCTTGCAAAATGTGACATTTCTGGCCAAATTTTCAAAGAATATGTTTATGCCTGCCTTTCATACTATTAAAGTCCACAATGGACGGTCAAAAATGGCGAAACATGCAATGCATAAGCAGCTGTTTTTAAAATTGTCAAGAAACAGAAGAAGAGTTAATATAATAATATATACAGTCAAACCAAAAATTATTCTGTTTTTACTAGTGGGTGCAGGACACTATAGTTCATTTATGTAAGTGAGGATAGAAAAATAAAGTAAACTGTGACATAGTATACCCAAAATTTCTTCATACAGTAGACTACCAGTAAAAAATTAAAAAATTTGGGACCAAAAATTATTCAGACACTTTGACCTGACCATGTTTTGCTTAAGTGTTTTTTCTTTAATTGCTAATGTGACATTTTTACACCACAGACTGAACAAAATTAAGCATTGCTTGGTAATTGGTTGACCTAAATTGGTATTATAATTGTGTACTTAAATTTAACAGCTGACAACTGCCAGCTATTCAACCTAATTCATTTGTGAGACAGTCTAACAAAAGGATGGCAAAACCAGTGAAATATCAACTGATTTGATAACTCTGAGATCTTGTCGCATTTTATTACCATTTTCTAAACTATAGCGAATAAACTGTGATAATGTGAGAAATGTTGAAGGTGTCTGAATAAATTTTGGTTTGGCTGTAAATTGAAAGATAGATTTATGAGAACATTTTGAGAACTCTATGAGACTAAAGTAGCTTTTTAATCTTTTTATGTGCTCAAACACAACACATACAACATTTTTAATCCTTTTCTCTCCTTTTGTTTGGTTCTACTTGCTCTTTCTCAGTCCTGCCCTACAGCGGTCCCATACTTCTCTGCTCACCTGAATGCCCTCCCTCGATCCAAATTGGCACCTGTCTGCTGAGCTGCCGAGCAGGCCGAGTGCACAGCGGGAGAGAGAGGCTCAATCACCTCAACATCAAGAACCCACGCAGGCACCCCTGTGGCAATGTCGACGTGCTCCAGACAGACACAGCAAAAGACAGAGAGGGAGAGCTGGAGGCTGTAGTTTATTGTCTGTCTGGCATGGACTCCTCTGTGGGGCATCTTTGAGAGCAGACACTGAGCCTCATCCAGCTCTTTATGTTGCTGAGCTCCAGGGGCAAGGACAACGGCTAAAGCCGGGTTTGAGCTAGACTGCCTCTCGCTGTGAACCCCCCAGAGACTTCAGGAGAGATTCAGAAGGGCCTTGTGTTTGTGCTCAAATGCTGCAGGCTAATAAACTCTCAGACTCACACACATATATACACAACATTGATATTTATTCCCGAATGGTCATACTAGATCTTAAGCATGTGAAATTAAATTATTGCAGGCTAAACAATGAATATGGCAACAGGATGTCACAATTGGCTATAGTTTGTATTGAAGTAGTAAAAAAAGGGGGAAATAAAAAAATAAATAAAACTAAAAGTAAAAAATAAATAAAATGAAAATTCAAGTGTGACCACTTCAGTCACATTTACCTATAATATAGAGGCTTACAGTACAGAATAAACCACATGATGATATAAGCTAATGCTAATGAATCTTTCTGAAAATACAAAAGAAAGAAAAATACAAAAAGTGAAAGAGCATAAGTAATCTTAAGTTGTGGGTAAAGTGTTACAAGTAACATGCATTGCATGTTTATTATTTTTTATGTAATGTATTTATTTACTGGGGAAAACCAAGTTTTGAGGCCGTTAAACCGATAAAAAGTTTGGGGTCAATAAGAATTTTTTTTAAACTTTTTTTATTCATCAAAGATGCATAAAATTGATCAAAAGTGACAGTTAAGACTGATACTACAAAATGTTACAAAATATTTATTTTTCAAATAAATGCTGTTTTTTTTACTTTCTATTTATCAAAGAATGATGAAAAAATATATATTAAGTAGCACAACTGTATTCAACATCGATGATAATATGAAATGTTTCTTGAGAAGTCATAAGGGACTTCTTTCAAAAACGATTCAAATTATTCAGTAGCGAGTCTTGAGAAGTCAGTACCTAATCTCAACTGCTCCTATACAGAGCCACTCAATTTAAAAATATAACCTACTTCACTCTCAAAACAAGTCTTATAGAGAGCTCATACTGCTGATTAGAATACCCTCTCTAAAGATAAGCAGCAATAGAGCACAACGGTCGGATTTCAAGGTAAAAACGCCATAGGAAATAATTGATTTTGAACAGTAACTTATATAAACCTCTAAAGACAGACCTACTGTGAGCTACAAGGATGTTAATCCATGGTGCTGAAGCTGAAGCCGCCCATATTATTTTAGCTTATTTTTAAAATAATCGGGTTTAACAGTGGAATTCCTGGCGAAAAACTACATTACCCATGATTCTGTACAGAAAATTAGCAACTCACCAAAATAGCTCTTTAGCTCCACCCACTCTCATGAAGCACAGCGAATGACGTAATCCAGTCGATCTCCCTACGATCTCTAAATACTTAAATGTTTGTAATCCCTGTTTGCAATGATTCATGGGATTGTAGTTCTTTCCCTTCCTGAAGCCGTATTTTCAAAATATTATGTGCTTCAAAGTTTGTAGTGTAGGGTAAGTAGCTTTTTGGTACATAGCAACTTTTTAACAAAGACTTTTTTTTAAAATTCCTATGGAAAAAATTATTGGAAAAAATTACTTATGGAACCAGCACCGCTGAAAAGTAAGGGCACTGTTGCGCTCTATATAAGAGCTTATAAAGTTTCAAAACACATGCCGAACTTCAAATTCCTTGTGAACGCATCCCTGATTGGAAATCACAAGCCACTCATGCATTTATGATCCACAGTTCTGATTCAAGGCTCCTATATTTCCATCATTGAAGAGGCTGCAGGACACAGTGGTCAGATGACATTTAGACAATAACAGTTCGGTCAACACCGCTGTCACCCCGAGTGACATCATCTTCTGTCCACATGTCCCTCCGATGTCCCCCTACTTGTTAGAATGCCATAGCTGGGTGACATTTGCCTCGTTAAGGGCCTAACGAGGTTGACACCTCATTAAAGGTTATCTGTTAATTACCATAACAGCTCGGTGCAGTGAGCGGACTGGGGGCTGGGAGGGGGGATTCTTATCACATCAAATCTTAACCTTTTCAACACACTTCCACTCTCTGCTCCCATTCACCCCACTCACACAGAACAAACATTGGACGCGCGCTCTCAAGGGGAATTGCTCCAGCTTAAATGCCATTGAGATGATTTTTAATTATTGGTCAATATTGGATATATTTTGTCACTACTGAATATTTAAATATTCAAGCTAATTTCTTCTCTTCTTACATTTCTATTGCATTTTCCATTATCTAACAAAGTTAATATTGAAAAACAGTAATTTAATAACGCTGTTAAATGTAACCTTAGCAAATCAAAATATGTTAATTTTTATAGTGTTGTGATGCCTAAATCCACTTTTACATTTTTTTTTTTATTTTTTTTTTTTTGGACAAAAATAAATAAATATATACAACACTGTTCAGAAGTTTGGAGTCGGCACAATTATTTTTAAAGAATTTAACACTTTTATTCATCAAAGATGCGTTAAATTGGTCTAAAGTGACAATAAAGACCAATCCATTTTAAAATAAATGCTGTCATTTTTTTCTATTCAAAGAATCCAGTTTCCACAAAACATTTAGCATCACAACCATTTTCAACATTGATAAATAATGTTTCTTAAGCAACAAATCAGCATATTCTAATGATTTCTGAAGGATCATGTGACACTGAAGACTGGAGTAATGATGCTGAAAATTCAGCTCTACATCACAGGAATAAATTATATTTTAAAATATATTAAAATAGAAAACAGTTATTTTAAATTGTAATAATATTTCTCAATATTACAGTTTTTACTGTTTTTGATCAAATCAATACAGCCTTGGAGAGCATAAGAGACGTCTTTCAAAAAACATTTAAAAATCTTACCAACCCCACACTTTTGAATGGTATAGTGTATATATGAAAATATAGTATAGGCAAACATGAAAATAACTATGCAATATAATAATTAATCATTAATTATTGGTATTTAAAAAAAAAAAATCCAATCAATCAGATGCAATTTAAAACTTTTCTAAACTTTACAGGATCAGGCCCTGCTCCACAAGGGGGCCTGGGTAGACCTGGACAACCTTATCATGAACTTGGATCAACCCTTGCAACCAAATCCACCCTTTTCCAGATTTTAAACATAGCCAAAGAGATCTGGTGGTCTTGTCGCAGACTAAAATTCTAAAATGATTGCCATATGAACATCCTAACACTAAATCAAAACTAACAGAATAATGAGGTATAGTGTAATTAAGAGCCTTATCTGTGGGGTAATAACTGCTCTTTTTAATAATACCCACAATCAAGATCTGCAGAACACCAGGGCTGCTCCCCCTGCTGCTGCACATTATCCACTCAGTGAATTGCACACTGTGAAGGCTATTATCTAAATGAAACTAATGTCTACTTTAGCCAGCATAATAAAAACAGCATTTACCAGGTTCATAAACTCCAAAGAAAAGCAGTTACATAACAGCAACTTGTTTTTTCTCTCATGCATTGTTCCCAAAGCTAGGCCAAATTTCACACACACACTCCTTCTCATTAGCAAATCAACTAAGAGTGACGCAGAAGGAGAGAGAGAAACCTGCACATTCATGCTCCTGAAAATGTCACAGTTGAATCAAATGCACTCAGAGGGCATTCAACCCCTGTCACATTAATCATTTGAAAAGAAAATCCACAAGGCTACTGCTAAATAGGCTCTCAGCCGGGTGAATGGTGCAGTAATGCATCCCTGGGGACGACAACATCTGTGTGTTCGCCTTATATTTCGTAACACAATGATCTAAGGATCTTTTCACACAAAGCAAAAGAAAAAAATGGGATTGTGAATTGCAGAAGTGGAGCGGGTGACGGAGAGAGGGAGTGATTGAGTGCATAGTGAAGCATTGCAGCAGTTTGATCCATGTGGATGTCAGGGGGTGCTGAGACAGCAGAAAGCAGACATATTTACAGATCAGTCAGTGCTAATGTACTCCACACCATTAAACCACTGCCACAATAGCAACAGAGCCGTCACCACAGAGACCTCCCTTAACAACAGGCCATTTGCCACAGTGCACCAGCAGATTAAATTAACACGCTGCCGGTAAGGTACACAACACATGCAATCAAAATGCATATAAGCACAGATTTCATTACACATATTTGAGCAGTTTGAGCTCTGGCCTATAATAGTGAGCAGGTATATTCTGACTTTGAGCTGCAGTGCTGTGCTCATGAGCAACACAAGTTTGAAATCAGCTCATGCCATTTCCTGGTCTCATTCCTCTCATACTTGTCCTCTCTGCCCTGGCATTTCACACAAAACAACACCAAAACAAATCAAAGCAACAAAAAAAAGGTAAAAAATTATTAATTTCATAACCATTTTCCTATAAAGTTGATTACTTGTACTGCCTTACCATACTGATATCGACGATTTCAATATTTGTTGGTTTAAATTAACGCTTGATGTCTCTGTGAAAGTTTTAAAGCATTCTTTTAGTGCAGCATTCAGAGCTGTCACGTACGTAACGGAGAAATGTCATGTCCGTAACAGTGTTTTTGCCACATAAATGTGAACATGAAAATTGAAATAAAATGAATATATATTATAAAATGAAAGTTCAATCAACCAGATCAGCACAAATGTTCATTTTTGCAGCACAAATGTTCATTTTTGCAGCACAAATGTAAAGCAAAAACTCTAGGCTACAAGAACCAGTTCTCAAAAGTGTCTTGTGGATACATATTTAATGTTTTTTTGTAACCTTATTTCAGTGACTTAACATTTTTGTTTTTTCAATAACCGCGCATGTAGCTCACATATTATTGTACGGTGTACCCCAGATTGTGCTGAATACAGTGTAATGACACATTAGCCATTAATATGTTTATAAGCAACTGAAAAAAGCACAAATGTCAGGGCATGTCAAAATTTCCCCCGCCCCCCCAAAACCCCCTCAGACCCCAGAGGGTTAAGAATGATATTACTGTCCAGAAAGATCTGAAATGGAGTGCACTATTAATGAATATAATGTATAAATGGTTTGATTTAGAACTGGCTGCCATCCATTCCTCAGGTCCCAAGCATCTTCAAGGACAACACAATTCAAAAGAAACAAATGGAATATTCATGTGTGTTGGATCTGAACTCGTCTTGTGTCAGGATGAATCATCTGTTTAATGAGCACTGACTTATAGCAAACATCTACTCAACATTTTTTCCCGGTCCTTATAGTAGGTATAAAGCAGCAGGCTGGCATTGCATGTTTCTTCAAGCATAAGTGCTCTCCCTGACTTGATACAAAACTGCTCTCTAAAAAGCCCTGATAAGCCCATTTATTCCAAATATGTCGGTGATGTGCTCCTTCGACCTGAAACGCAAGATTTTCTCCCCGTGGGCGGCCATGTTTAAGGATAGCTAAACTGTTTCTGACCAAACTGTCACTCTCACTTTCATCGCGACGCCGCCTGCAGACATGCAGCCTGATCCTGAGCGGCAAACTTCATCCTTTATCTGTTCATTTCGCCTCTTGGCTCATCTCTGTCCCTGAACTCCCGCTCCTGCTGCTGTGCTATTTATCTCCCATTCCCTCTTGGCCTGAAATGAAAACAGTTTCTAAAAGATCACAAGCTACAACATTTAAATGTTTTGCTGAATAAGAACACGGGCGGCTATATATTCCTATGCGACACAGTTTGTTTATGCACATTTGGAGGGGAAATCTGGTTCACTAGGATGAACTCAAATGCAGTTAATTTGATTGATTCACTCTGGATGGGTGTGTGATGGATACTCAAGACTTTTCACACCCAAAAATTAGATCTGCACCGATATGAAAATTTTGGCCGATACCGATAACACTTTATATTTGAAAGCCGATAACCGATATATTGGCCGATAAATCTAAATCCGAGTTTTTATATACTTTTTGAGATCCTGATTACAAAAACAAAAGTCTCACCATTAAAATCCATGTCCCAAGCACACAATTATAGTGATGTTCTCATTATAATTTTATATAGGCTAGCCTATATGATAGACTTGTGTTGCACTTACCTATCCTATATTTTCCTTTTTTGAAGTGATTTCAATCATATTTCAAGCAATTCAAAAACATCATGGTGAACAGTGTGCATCTGAAGTGTCTCAGCTGAAGGACACGATAATCCATTATTTATCGGATTTAATTTATCAATTGGGCTGATAACGACAACATTAAAAATGAACATATATCGGCCGATACTGATATGGTGGCCAACATATCGTGCATCCGTACCAAAAATGTACTTCAGTGTTGCATTTGACCAGAGGAAAAGGGAAACAAACTCACTCAGTTCACTTTTTTCTCAAATAAATATTTTTAACTTGTTTTCCATAAAATATTTAAACACAAATTTCCATACATTTAAATAAAGATTTCAATTTAATTTTGTTCCAACACAAATACTCAATGTGCAAACTAGTCCATGATAAACTTAACAGCTTTTATGTGAGGCCAGTAATAAAATGGTCTTAAACGTTTCATTGCATGTGCACCAGATGTCCATCTCTTTTCCAATTTTCTTTTCTCACTGTTAGAGATGTAACTGTTGCTTGGCAGTTGGCAGTTATGCAACTGCAGAAGCTTGTGACAACATCATATAAATGGCCTTGAATGCAAAAAAAATCACACACAAGAGACACGTGCTTTGATACAGGTGCTCTGACATAACTGCGCTTACACGTGCAGGAGTGTACAAGTACACACTAAACACAAAATATACCTTACAAGCTCACAGGCCCTCGCTATCAAGGGCAGTAAAAGAAAACCACACAGGAAACAACCATTAATAAGAGAGAAAGAAAAGACTAAACATAAGCTAAGGCGTTATGAATGCTTGCCAGGGCCGAGTCAAAAGTCGTGCTCAGGTTCCTCCTCCATTTAATCCAGTCGTATTTGGTGATTCTATGGCCATCTTTCACCAAAGGCAAGAGACTGTCCATGAATTTTCTTGGCAATGTTTTTTCCAGGGTAGGTTGCCAGATCTTTCCCCAACCATAGGGAGGGCTTGGGACTCAGACATGCATTCACACCTATAACATGCATGTCTTTGGACTGTGTGGGTGAAACCGGAGCACCCGGGGGAAACCCACGCTGACACAGGGAGAACATGCAAACTCCACATAGAAAGAAGTCCTCGAGATAAATTCAAGCCCCTGTATGAGTTGTCGTCTCAAATTAATATCATATGATGTAGTTAAGCAATAAGTGCTGTTTCCGAATAGCCCTTATACAAATGTGTTACTGATAACAGTTCAAATAGAAACAATTGTAATGATTTATTATTTTAAAAGTAACTCCCCAACACTATAATTATGCTTTTTGGGATAGAAGGGTGGCCATGTCATATCTTACAGGTCGAATACCAGAATCACCAACAGATGTTACCTCCAAAATCCTTATTTAACCCATGGTTGTAACTAAAAACAGTTTGTTACTCCGATAAATCACCCCAGTCCCCTGAGACAAAACTTCTGTCACATCTGTCCCTCCCATGTTCCCTTTCCTTTCTTGACCTCTCTCTTTTCCGAGTGAAAGGATGATTCTGTCAAGCAGATGTCTGTGTCTCTAACTCATCTCTTGGTTGTTCCTCATTCCTCCTGCAGCAACAATCTATTTTCTATGTAAAGGCAGTTTTGGCTCTGTAGTCCATGCAAGGCCCTTTAAGCCACCCAGTGGAGAGGCTTATTTCTAACCCACGCACAACAGCTTTCTAGCAGCACACTGTCAATCAAAGCACACTAACCCTGCCCCGCTAGGCCGGAGTTATCCTCCGTTCAAGGGCACAGAGAACCAGTTGCCACAACAACAGTACCTCAGCAAATGCTTCAGCGTAAGAGAGCCCTGTCTATTGTGATGTCTTAATAGCTTGTCATGAGAATCATTTCTGTGTACGAGTCACGCAAGCGGCATGCAAGCACAGAAATGAATTAAATGAAATGTTTATCAAATACAGTTTCAAATGATTTCATTTTGTCATCACTCAGATCAGAAAGTGTTTGCTCATTCCGGCAAAAGAAATAAACTCATTAGAAAAGACTGATGATGCTATTACGACCGATGCCACTGCATTTCAGAGAGAGGGAAAGAAACAATCTCTCTGAATGCTAATCAACAACAGGTGCCATCAAGTTTTTCATCAGCACTAAATTATAAATAAAAATAAAAAGTTTCCTGAATGAGGTATGGTCTCCTTTAGTCAGAAGTGATAATGGGAAATACAGCCCAAATCTGCAATCAATAAGCCAGAAAAAAGAAAGAAAAATGGCCATAGCTGTGGATGATCTGGATACAGATATCTGAAGCATGTTATTTTGATTCTTATGTGTTCTTCACTACAGTTGGCTACTGAATTGAGAAGACATGTGGCAAACTGGTTAAAGCTCACTGACAAGTAAGGTCAGTTTTTGGTTCAATTCGCACAAGGAGCCACCATTGTAGACACCATTTTGTTCTTGAGCAAAGAATATTACCTCAGGTTATGAAAAGAGGGTCTCCGTGTCTGTAATACGTGTACTGTTATTTTAAAGAAGAAAAAATATAAAAATAGAGTGAAATGACAAATTATTATATTGTAATATTTTGTAGATGGTTGTAAGACTGTATATTTTCTCTGAATCCTCTTTATGATGAAGCAGCCATTTCATAGATATTTTGGTTACACAATATCTGTAATATAAAAAAAATTTCGGTAACACTTTATTTTACAGTGTCCTTGTTAGTTACACATGTTATGGTAACAACTGTACTTACCATAGTAATAACAGTAAATTATGCATAATTACATGCAACTAACCCGAAACCAAATCCTAATCCTACTTTATCCCTATAGTAAGTACATGTAGGCCTAGTTGATTAATGTTACTCAGTTCTTAAATATATAATTACACTGTAACAAAGACACCTTAAAATAAAGTGTAACCAAACCAGGATCATGTGACACTGAAGACTGGAGTAATGATGCTGAAAATTCAGCTTTACCATATCAGGAATAAATTACATATTAAAATATATTCACAGAAAACTATTTAAATAGTAATATTATTTACTGCAATTAAATAAATGCAGCCTTGGTGAACAAACTTTCAATAAAAATCTTCCCGACCCCAAACCTTTGTACGCTATAGTCACTAACAAATGACTTGTGTTGTATTGAAATGTATTGTATTCAAGAGTAAATCAATGCAGTGTTACAATGGTTCAGCGAGCTACTTAGCAACAGCTACCCAATCATAAGCTTAAAAGTTCACTTTTTTTTCTAATTCATTTTACCCTAATTCATTTTATAACTGTATCATTTATCTCTATAAATTCCTTTTATAACCGTTTTAATTTCCCTTGCTTTTATTTTGTGCTTATTTTCTATGCAAAGCACTTTGAATTGCCATAGTGCATGAAATGTGCTATATAAATAAACTTGCCTTGCCTTAATTTTAAACTCTTCAAAACAACATTGCATATTCATATTTTTGTACAGTCACAGAAACTTACATGCATTTCATTTTAGTATAAAACAAAGAAAATGAATAAAACGTCGGGCAAGTTCAGTTTGTTTATTTGTCATTATTTGTGTGCTTGCTGTGAGCTCAACCAACCAATGTTATTCACCGTAAATACAGTGTGCATATGCAAATAAGAGTATTAATAACCGGGGGCTCGCAAATGTAAGTGTGAAGTTGTGAAACCTGGAGTAATTAATCCATAAACCAAAAGTAAACAATGAATAGAGTGAAATAAGAAACAAGATCAGTGTGAAACGAGATCAGTCTCACTCTCAAGTGTGAACAGATCATTACATGACCCAGACTTCCTGCTGGCCTTTATCCTGCAGACAGATGGGCATCATGCACTTGTGCTGCTTGGAACCCTAAATATACTAATACAGAAGAGGTTTGGATCATTCGCTCATCTCGTCTGTAGCCCTGCAGAGGATCCACACACTCCTGAACCCATCCCAGGTCACTTTCTGCTGAGATCGAGCAATAAATCACATGCACACACACACTCACAGAAGAGTTATGAATCTCTCTGATCCCTCTCGAGCAGGTCAGTTTATAATGAGAAGTTTATGAGAGTACTCCTCCACAGATGGAGAGAGGAAGACGGGCGGAAACGCAGAGATGTGCTCACGCGCGCCTGGCGAGACAACAGGCAAGTTTAGAGCCAAAATGGTCGCATTCATTATTCATAGCCCGGAGAAAAGGCCTTTGCAATATTTATCTGTGATATTGACTTGACTGCGAGTGACTGCCAGCGTACTCACCCAGTCACACTCTGAGATGAGATCACAACCCCACAGCCGAGACAGCCTGCTTCCCAAGGGCCAGATTCAATTAAAGCAACCAGACACACATTCATGTGTTTAACAACAAACTGATATTTCACATGGGTTTACACACACAAAGAGTTACAAATCTCACATGAGACCCATGAATGGCCACAACATTTCAGACACACGAGCGGCAGAGTGGCACTGAAGATCGGGGTGAACAGCCAATCAGACAAGCGCCTCAGCAGTTTTTCCTTTCGTCTGTTTCTCATATAATCAAATGTGCCATTGAACAACCAGACATTCTTGTCAAAGGCCAATCCATCACAGCGGCAGAGCCATCATTTTTCAGTTTTGGACTTTCCTCTATAATTTAATGACTGTATTATTTCTAAAAATTTCCAGCTATTTATTTAGACTTAAAAACTTCAAGTTCAGTTTCTGCCTTCAATTCTTAAGAGTCATTTAAGTCACTTAAACTTAAATTATATTTAATTGACTTTTTAGAAAATTTAATACAATCTCCTCTAAATTGTAAAAAATAAATAAATTAAAAAATATATATATGCTTAAAATATTTTGATGAGTTACAGTAATGTAAAACATAAGTTTCCATGGCTTACTGATCATAGCTTTTTTTGCTCATTTTCTTAAACAAATCATCTGATGATAATTTTTTTTACAAAATGTAATATTAAATTAAAAACTATTAATTAAAGTGTATTAATTATTAACATTAAATTTCAATTTATTCAAATGTATTATTTACATATATTAAATTTGCAATGCAAAATTATCAATTTAAATTCACTAAAAAAGTCTTGGGGCGAAAATGTGGTAATAAAATATAATATTGAATGAAATACTATTCATTTAAGATTTATTAATTAACATTAATTTATTTAAATGCATTATTGACAAATATTTACATTTTAAATAGTGTAAATGTATAAATGCAAAGTTATCAATTTAAATTAATTTAAAAAAAATATTGGGACCAGAGAAAATGTTAGCAGGGCAAATAAATAAAAAAGTGTGAAAATGTGATAAAATGTCATATTAAATGAAATACTGTTAATAATTGTTAACATTAATTTTCAATTTATTTAAATGTATTGTTTACAAATATTTAAATAAAAAATAATGAATGTAAATGTATAAATGTAAAGTTATCCATTTAAATTCATTAAAAAATATATTTTTGGGGGGGGGGGGGGTAAAGCAGAAAAAAAAAAAAAAAAAACTGAGCGCTTTTGTGTCTAGGCTACCTCATCATATCCAGAGAAAACTGCAGCTCTTGGGCATTTCTTAATCTAATGAAATGTAATGAAAATATAATCAATGTCAGGAATTTATGGCCAAATCTAATGTACTCAAAGTCTAAAATCAAGTAGTCACGCAGATGAGGAGAGATGTGGCCTGGGGACCTGTTAAGTTCTCTGATGGTCAACCTTACTGCAAGCGATACGCTGCTTCAGATGGTAAAATAACATCATGATGAAAATAACGAACATTTTTAAGAGGAGTTGGAAAATGCCCTCAAGAATCTCAGTCTTTAATGTGAAAGATGCAGGTAAACACGACCAGAAATGCAAAGAAGCACCAAAAACAATAACAATACACAAATAATTATTAAGCACACCAATAACTCTCTCAGTAAAGGCTACCTGAAAAATTTCAGTAGGCCTATATGAAAATATATATGTATATGAATATAAATTATATATAACATTTATATGCATAAATTATTTATAAGCAAAATATAGCTTGTCATATTAAAATCCACAAACATATTGAAATAACTATAACATATTGAACAATCACAGGACAAAAAAAATAATAATAATAAAGATAAATTTCATAAAGATGGAGCGGAGTTATTCTAATGACCCAGCGGAAGAGGACAATGGAAAACACGGAGTGGAGCTGGAGTGGACTAATTACAGAAGATTTATTCCTTTGGCTCCACTACACTTGTACATGCTGGAGCAGAATCGCTATATAACACTCTGTGATTACGTTACTTTATATTCTTACCTATACCTCTCTTAGGCATGAAAGGAGCAGGTGAGGACATGGAAAACGAAGAGAGGAAGAGAGAACTGAAATGCATTTTACTTTGCATTCATGACCTCTAGACTGGATTGTTGTAATGCATTACTAGGTGGTTGTCCTGCATCCTCAATAAACAAGCTACAATTTGTCCAAAATGCAGCTGCTAGAGTTCTTACTAGGTCAAGAAAATATAATCATATAACACCAATTTTATTATTATCTCTACACTGGTTACCTATTAAGCAGTATCGATTACAAAGTATTGCTACTGACCAGGGACGTGCAGTCAGGGTAGGCAGGGTAGGCAGTGCCTCACCAAAGGAAATGTTGACATTACATTTATTAATTCCAAGAACTTTATTAATTCACCACATTATTAATTGCATTTATTTTATTCCAAATATCAATTTTTGTAACAAAAATGTTCAGGAATACACACATAATATACTAATTTTGCCATTGTT
Source organism: Squalius cephalus (assembly GCF_949319135.1). NCBI lineage: Eukaryota > Metazoa > Chordata > Actinopteri > Cypriniformes > Leuciscidae > Squalius > Squalius cephalus. The sequence goes on from NC_137133.1 coordinate 14,485,102, forward strand.
TGCTCCTAAAACCATTGTTTCATGCAGGAAATTCAAAGCCATGGCCATTGAGGCAGAGTTTAGCAGTGCCTCTTTGGTCCATAGAACGTAGTTTACGTAGGTTTGCGCATGCGTAGTCAGTTCTCATGCTGTCTTGAATGATCAACATTGAGGCAGAGACCGATCTTGCTTCATGTCACGTGACCCACTCGCTCTCGGGCTTGGCAACCGACGTCACTGCGCAGTGCATTCTAGGACGTAAACAAGAGTGCGCCGCCATTTTGTGAGGCCACATCGGGCGAGATTTAAAACAATCACTTACTACACGAAACAATGTTGAAAAGTCGATTAAAAGAACGAAATGTACTATACAGAGACAAACTTCTACCTGACGCAAGAAAACGGTACATGGAAAAGATGTCATTGATCGGAAATATGGATCCGTATGAGGTGCCTGCAAGAGAATATACTCGAGACCCCCGACGATTTACCTCCTCTGACATTTCCCGATATTTTTGTTTATTTAGTCTGTGGTGTGAGTGCTTATTCCGAGGCTCAGTTTCGTAATTATAAATCTATGGAAGCCCACGTTCAGTTCACAAATGGCTGGGTTCATGACTACAAACCGCCGAGTTGTGAAAACACTGTTGTTCGTACAAAGGTGCGTATCATCTTGCTTACCTAAGTTAGTTGTGATTAGTAAAACTCCTGACTACCTACTATAGTGTTTTGTCCTCTGTAGAGGACATTATGTTTTAGCGATTTCTCTGAGACATTACATGTCCTGTACAGAGCACATTCAGGGCTTTTCAGAGATAAGTTACCAAATGATTGTATGTTTCACCATGACAACTGCGTGTCGGTGTGTGCGCGTAGCGCAGTTTGTAGGAGCGAATAAGCTGTTTTTGTACTTTAAGGCTGTACTGCTGACACAATGTTTTCTGACTGTAGCCTATTCAAATCCTGGTGCGCCGTCACCAGACCAATAGTGTGTGTGTGTGTGGCTGTCTGTGAAGGAGTGACTAGGCTGGTTGTCGGTTCGCTGACACCGCGCCGCCTCCCTCTCTTACTGTGTCCCGCACAAAACATTTGTTTGTTGTATAAGTCATAAGATAGATGTGTCCATTAATTTGATTATTAGATTTGATTGTGCATTAGCCTCACATATGACTGACTTTGCTGTATGCAGGCAGCGATGTGATGATGCCTGATATTGAACTTGGGTTGCTGAATGAATATATGAACATATATGCCACATTGATAGGTCACAGCCTACCCATGACAAGATTTCACCGCACGTTACTGCTACTGACCTATAAAGGCCGTAAATGGTTTAGCTCCTGTGTATTTCCCCGACCTTCTAGTAATACGGATTTGACAGTAAACAAGCATGGGAGAGACCAGGGACACTCTTTTTGCTTTCTGTAACTCAGTGATTTCTCAAACTTTAATATAATATCCCCAAATTTGTCTTCTACAGATTATAATTTATAGATGTATTACTTATCCCTAAACTAAATCAAGAGGCATGTTGTTAAAACATGAATTCACCTCTACCGCAGTGAGTTTTAATTTAAAACTTTTAAACCATTAACATTTTAAACTTTGTGCATGAATTTAATCAAATATACAAAACAATCAACCTCCATAACATTTTGAACATTTTAATTCAAAATGGTAAATATAAAAAGAAACGTTTTCTTTTGGAAACGCCGCGCGCATGATAATGCACCATCGGGCCTGTTGTTTGTTTACATTCATTTCAATTTAGCGCTACCCATGTTGTCAAAAACTATACAAGCTATCATTGCAAAGTTTTAGCCTTCGATATTTTATCGCTGTTTTATCAACAAGATGTTCCAGTCCTAGTTGTAGGCCTACGTTATTTTCAAAAATTGTATTTATATTTAATAATCAAACACGCAAAATCAAAGTTAGAAGACGAACGGCCTAACGTTACCTGTTCTCTCATACATGCGATCTCTGTCGGGTCAAATGTCGACTCTGATCCAAAGTGTCCACAGTCAGCCACATAGAAATATATTGATGGATACTCATGTTTCGGCCTAGCCTACTTCCCATTTATTTAGAGAAAATCACTGTTCATGTTAATATTCCACTTAATTATGTGGGATGATGAGCAATCGCGGTTAAACGCTTTGATGTGCTGTGTTCCATTCACACACACGACCACCAGGGGGCGCTTTTCATCAGATATGACCTACGTAGAAGAGTGTATGTCCTTTATCATTATACACAGTATAGAAATGTATAAATTATAAATGTATAAATTAAACCTACGTAGAAGAGTGTATATCCTTTATCATTATACAGTATAGAAATGTATAAATTATAGGCCTACAAGTTTTGCGTCAAATTATCAGAATCGTAGATTTTGATTTCATTGTGACTTGAATGGAGCTGTTTGCATTTAAGACATGAGACAATAGAGGCAATAAAATTACAGGCTACTATGTATTGATTTTAGTTGTCTTTTGGGAGTCTCCTTTCAAAATTAACATGACTTGATCTTAGATAAATGTTTTATAATCACTTTTATGGTGTGTGTGTGTGTTTTTTTTTTTTTTTTTGACTTGTCGACTCAAGTGCGTGGAGTGTGTTCGAAACCAAACACATCTGTATACTGTATAGGGCTGCACGATTAATCGCGATGAAACCGTACACGATTTGGCAAAGGCTGCGATTATTTTATGAGCAGCTTGTCAGTGCAGCACGGCTGATCGGGAGTAAATGCTGCTCCATCTGAACGCCAGAGAGCGTCTCACACACACATGCCAAACATGCCCCGCTGCATCATTCCAGGAAATCCCTATCAGGCATCATACTATCACTGTAGCTGAAAACACTTTGATTGATTAAACATGACTTATAAACACACGACTGTCTTATTCTGTGTAAGAAGCCACATCATCTCACAGAATGATTCTCAACTGTCGTTATGAAGTGAGTTTGGAGAAAAAGCATGTTATTAAATGTTGTCTGTTGTTGGACAAGTGGTTCATAAATGCTTCTCATGTTAGGAAAGATGTTCAACGTGTGTTGGTTTTTCAAATGCACGTTATAAGTGACTCAAACTCACAGTGCTTTCAGATTGAGCATCGTTTACAACGACAACGATCAACGACAAGCTGCACATGAAAAATAATCGCAGCCTTTGCGATTTCTAAATCGCGATAAGCCAATGTGATTTAAGTGCAATTTCATGTAAATTGCGATTAATCGTGCAGCTCTAATACTGTATTCAGTGTAGACAGCGCCAGTGGTTATAATGGATTCTATTTGCTTTTGACGCGATGCAACGCTCACATCCAGTGTAGGCAAATGTCAGCCACTAAGCAACTGAATGCCAGTGGGCGGGGCTTAAGGTGTGATAATGTGTAACTATTCATCAATGTCTAGCTCTGGAGGCAGTCACATCATGCAAATGTATATATGCAATATCAAAACAACCCATTTTTGGAGCTTCATTAAAGGGGTGGTTGATTATGATTTCACTTTTCTAACTTCAGTTAGTGTGTAATGTTGCTGTTTGAGCATAAACAACATATGCAAAGTTACAACGCTCAAACATCAAAGCAAAGGAAGATATTTGCTTTTAAAGGAATCATTTTAAGGACTACAACAAACGGCTGGCAGGGACTACACGAGCTTCCTCCCGGGTTAATGACATCACTAACCCTAAAATTTACATAAACCCCGCCCCCGGGAACACGCAGTCCATGTTGAGAAGAGGAAGAGTTGTTGTAGTAAAGCACATTTGTGAGTCTGCTCAAGCTGTCGCATCCGTCTTTTCACATGCAATACAGTACATAACACAAATGCAATAGAATGCCACTCTGTATGCATCTTACAACAGTTCCCACACGAGCGATTTTATAGATTATCATGACAGAATATGCTAATCAAAGACTTGAAGATAGTTAACTCCACATTAGCAAGATAAATTCATCAACTAACCATTCAGAAACGTCTTGAATCTCTCCATCATTGTCCGACTCCAGTTTAAACATAAAAGGCAGAACTGTTTCTGACTCTGACACTGACACACACACACACACACACACACACACACACACACACACACACACACACACACAAGCTCTTGAAGCTCCGCCTTCTGTGCCGGGAGCAGCAGCTCATTTGCATTTAAAGGGACACACGCCTCAAAAAGGGTTTTAACATGCTGTAAAAAAAATTTGAGCTAAAACTTCACATAGACACTCTGGCGACAACAGAGACTTATTTTACACATTGTAAAAAGGGCCATTAGCCTATACCACCCCTTTAAATAAATGCTTTGTTTATAATAAGGAGGATCATTTAAGCTATGAAACTTGCAGGATGTTTTAATGGTACAAATAACTTACATATGTCAAAAGATCAAGGCATATTTGATTTATCATCTCATGATCAAATTAAAACAACATCTTAAAGGAGAAGATAATCTTAGTAAAGCTTGAGTATTGGGTAGTGGGTTTTGGTCTCTGGGTAGACTGTTAGGCTCTGGCTTCATGCCATTTCTGTGTGCTTCTCACACGGAACTACAGCACTGAAGGGCCAGGAGGCATAAAGTTATAATTAAACTGCCCTGAGGCCCATCTTGTGCAGTGTTATGAACCAAAAGCAATGACAACCGTGTCCCTACACCAGCCCAAAATAACTATCTTATACCTTCTGCATGCCTGTCTGTCTTATTTACTGTTTTTCTTTCTTTACAATAAAATAAAATAAAAATTGTCATGGATTACTTTTTAAGTTTTCAAAGGTGTAAAAAATGTGTAAATAAAAGCAATTGGAGGAGGTGGGGGTGGGTTTAAGTAGAGGCTGACAGGATTTTTGGGAATGGGACATTGTTTATAAATAAATAAATATATATATATATATATATATATTCTGGCATTAAAAGTGTTTACTCGCAGTAAATCAAGACGATTTTGGACTTTCTCCTTTTTTGATTTTTGATGCTAAGGAGCCCAAATACGATGATATCAGTATAAGACAGCTACATATTTTTAAAATCCATTAATACAACTAAATCCAATACTTGTTTCCAAAATTAAATATTTGGCTTTTAAATTGTCATTTTATTTAGACAAATTGTTAAAATATTATCTGTAAAATATTTACTTTTAATCAAGTTGACAACATTCCTGTGAGTAATGCTGGTTTTTATTTTTTAGAAAAATGAAATTGAGAAAAATAAAAAAAATATCTAAAATATTAGCAATTAATGTCTTGATTTCTGACCAGTTTTTAGAAAGCTGAATGAAACAATTAAATTTTGTGACTATAATGTAAAAATAAGATGTTAATCACACTTCATTAATATCTTAAATGCTCACATTAACTTTGACAGCCCTAAAAATATATTTTGCAAAAATAAATAAATAAATGCATCTCTTAACATTATTCTATTTAAATCAAATAAAAACACAGGTGTTTGGTGTTTCACCACTTTTGTCGGCCAAATTTGTGTTGTCACAAATATAAAAACAAGTCGCACCACGAAGGGTTAACACGGCTTTTTACCATTATGTCCAGTGTAGTGGACACCATCAGAGGGTTCAAAGACAGAGAGGTCCCTGTGGTTACATTAAACACAACACAAGGGTTTTAGGATGGATGGAGGTACTGATGGATGAATGAATGGATGTAAATATCCCTTTATTCCACCATGACTATGAAAGAGTGATGAAGTCCTGACCCTCGAGGAAACAGTTAACACCCGTGTCTCCAGTCGCCATGGTGTCACAGCGGGAATGGGTAGCCATGGCAACGCAGAGGAAACATGCCTTCAGATTCCGCCTCGCATCAGCGGGCACCATTAATTACAGGCCCGGCGAGAGTCGTTACAAATATGTAAATACAGTAACCGTTGCTCTGTGCTGAATAATAATGTGCATGTAGGAGACAGAGGGGGAGAGAGACACCGGACAGCTCGGGAAAGATGTAGATTTAATGTCCGTCCCCTCAAGAGCCTGTACCTGTGAGTATCTCGTCTTCCTAATAGCTACAGGGGGTCCCTTCGCACACACACACCTGCTCTGATGATCAATAGATAATGATTAATAGTGGGGGTTGCTTTGACCTGCCTCTAATTCATCTCTGACAGACAGTCAGTGTAATGAGAGTCTGGATATAGTATCCGCCGGGTGTACGCCTAGACACTCTCCCCACGGCTACCTTAACCAACTGCCCCACTTTCAGGTGTGCTGGTAACTTACATGTACACATGGAAACAAAAGAAAGAGAATGACATCACGTTGATATAAACAGAAATAGAAAGAAAAATACAGAGGCAGAGAGAATGACCTAATTTTAAAGTCTGAAGTATTTCCCCTGTCACGCTACAACACACCAGAACCACTATGAATTGGAATGATGTTTCTTGTTATATTCATGTGTTCATCATTTTGTGGTCAGTTGAGACCATTTTAAATCTGTCCCAACTACATTTGGACTAAATCTTATTTTTAAAACCTATTGGAACTAAAATATATTTTTAATGTTTTTAAATGGAGTCTCTTATGCTCACCAAGACTGTATTTGTTATGTTTTTTAAAATGCAGTAATATTGTGAAATATTATTACAATTAAAAACTTCTGTTTTCTATTTTAATATATTTTAAAATGTAATTTATTCCTGTGATGGCAGAGCTGAATTTTCAGCATCATTACTCCAGTCTTCAGTGTCACATGATCCTTCAGAAATCATTCTAATATGCTGATTTGCTGCTCAAGTGTCACGGTGCTGTGGCTGTAGTAAAGCACATGGCAAATGGAGTATAAAACAAAAGAGTCTTTAATAAATCCAAAAAAGAAAGCTCAGGAGATCGTTGGAGAATACACAACCATGTATAACATAGACATTTACAGTACCAGACAATGAACTAAGGAAAACTCAGGGCTTATATCCATGTGGAGAAATCAGGGAGAACAGAAACAGGTGTGACGAACTGGTTAACAACCTAGGAGACTAACTAGGTAATTAAAGGGGGGGTGAATTGCTGTTTCATGCATACTGAGTTTTTTACACTGTTAAAGAGTTGGATTCCCATGCTAAACATGGACAAAGTTTCAAAAGTTAAGTTGTACGTTTGAAGGAGTATTTTTGTTCCAAAAATACTCCTTCCGGTTTGTCACAAGTTTCGGAAAGTTTTTTTCGAGTATGGCTCTGTCTTACGTAAGATAGAGCGGAATTTCCTTATATGGGTCCTAAGGGCACTTCTCCGCGGCCGCGCGCGCACTCGCAGACCAGAGAGACAAGAGAGCGAAAGCAGTAACTTACGTTACCTCAAAGCGCTCTGCTCAGCTTTTAGGGAAGTCAATGTCACCAAAGAAGTGGGTTTTTGGTTGGCAGGGCAAGACAACCCTGCACAGATTCCCAAAGAACCCAGCGTTAAGGGAATAGTGGATGGAGTTTGTTTTTTCGAAGCATCAACGGAGGTTGTGCACGACTCTTTGTTCCCTGCATTTCGACGATGATTGTTTTATAAACAAAGCCCAGGGGTGCGTTTCCCGAAAGCATCGTTGGCCAACTATGGTCGCAAGTTCCGTCGTTACCAATAGAGTTCAATGGACATTGCGATGAACTTGCGACCATAGTTGGCCAACGATGCTTTCGGGAAACGCACCCCAGATCGACTTATTTGCAGATCGTCTAATGCTTAAGGATCGAGCAGTCACGGTGAGTAAACTACTTCAAATGTCTCTCTGTGTTGTTGTTAGATCAGTTAGCACAGCTATAGCACACCGCCCACACGGCCCGCCCCCAGCCGCTCGGTTTTTTCCGGAAACACTCGGTACAGCCAATCTTTCACCTCTAAATATAATAAAACTAAAGACGTTTTGGAGATATGAAGGATGCAATACTACTCTATAGGTACTCAAGATTAACAGGAGATTGAGTGAAAATGAGCATTTCACCCCCCCTTTAAGGAACACAGAAACTAAACAGAAACAGAGCATACATATGACAGTACATCCGACAACAGTCCAACTGAGGGAGGGAGGGAGGGAGGGAGGGAGGGAGTGAGGGAGGGAGGGAGGGAGGGTGGGGGCTCCAGAGGGGCTGGCAAAGGGCAGGAAACAAGAGGAGATGGTGGCTGGAGTAGCCATGCGGGGACCCAGAACACAGCCAGGATTCGCGGAGCGAGGAGCCATGGTGGAGCTTTGGCTGACGACACCAAGGGGACAACTGACAGAGACGAAGCCGATGGAGGTGAAGACCCAGGTGGAGCAGAAGAGCCGATGATCCCACGCAACATCGATGGCTCTGGAGACCGAGGCAGAGTCACAGCAATGAGCGTCCGAGGTGAAGCCAGGGTGCCAGTGGACTGAGGTGGAGCCCGGGGGGCTGAGGACCAAGGCGGAGCCAGAGGGAAGGCGGAGCCCGACGGAGCCGAAGGGCTGGAGGACGAAGCACTGCTGAAGGCCCGGAAGTCCGTGGCACAGGCAGAGTGACGTTTGACAAAGGCGCAGATAAAGGGACAAGAGAGCCCGGTGAAGCCGTAAGGACGATGGTCCAAGGTGGGTTCAGAGGCTGGAGGCAGAGCCAGGGGATCCTCTTGGCTGGGCGAAACTGGAGACCAGAAGACCCGAGACAGATCCTCTCAACAGAGTGGCGTTAGAGGAGGATTCGAGGGGCTAAAGGAACCAGTGGAGGCAGGGCTGACGGACTGGCTGATTTGGGAAGAGGAGGCGGGAAAGGGAGGCTGGGTGGGAACTCTGGAGACACAGAAGACTTCTTGCTGGACGGGACCAGCAGGGGTACAGGAAATTTCGTGCTGGACGGGACCAGAGGGGGCACAGGAGACTTTGTGTTGAACGGGACCAGCGGGGGCATAGGAAATTTCGTGCTGGACGGGACCAGCAGGGGCACAGGAGACTTTGTGCTGGGAGGGACCAGTGGGTGTTCAGGAAATTTCATGCTGGACGGGACCAGTGGGGGCACAGGAGACTTTGTGCTGGACGGGACCAGCCGGGGCACAGGAGACTTCGTGCTGGGCGAACCAGGAGATATAGGGAAATATCCTCTGTGGTGGAAGTGTGGGCGGGGCTCCATTCCATACCCTCGGATTCCACAAGCTGCTCCACACAGTGTAGCCGGCTCACGCACCTTGTCAGACTCTCTGTGTAGCTCAGGCTCCGAGCCTACTCAATTTGATGCTCTGGTATTCTGCCAGGGTGTTAGTAAAGCGTATGGTGAATGGTGTAGAAAAAAAAGAAAGTACAGGAGATTATTGGAGAAACTGAAAACACAACCACGTATAGCAGACATTTACAGTACCAGATATTGAATGTTGAAAACAGTTGTGCTACTTAATTTTTTTTTTTCAGGATTCTTTGATGATTAGAAAGTCTGTTTATTAGCATTTATTTAAAATATACATAACATTATAAATGTCTTTACATTGTCTTTACCAGGATTACGACCATTTCATTGGCCTGCTCAAGTCAAGCCGCGATGCAGCCGCAGTGCCGACCAACAGCCGGACCAGCCGAATTTCGGACGCCACCAAGGCCCTGATGCAGAGGCGGCGGCAGATGCGCGCTGACGGACCCACACACGTCGAGTACGGCCTGCTGTGCAAGCAGATCCGGCAGCAGCTCAAGACCGACCTCGATCAATATAGACAGAGGCGCCTGCTGGTAACAGCCGAGGACCGCAAGAGCCTGAAAAAGTGTAGGCGGGAAATGCAACAGCAGCGCGGCCAAATACCAGCACTGAAGACTGTAGACGGGCGGACGATCAGGACTCGGTCCGGTATTGAGGCCGAGTGCAGGCGCTTCTATAGTGACTTATTTGCCAGCAAGGTCCCCATCCCCCCACCTAACCTTCAGCTCGACCAGCTGCCGTCCTTTTTTGCCAGTACTGGAAAGTGAGGTCCGACATGCAGTCGAACAGGCACAGGCAGACCGGGCGCCTGGCCTGGACGGTGTTGAGATCGAGCTACTCAAAGCCGGTGGCCACTCACTTTGGATGGCCATGGCGGCCCGATTCAGCCGCTACATGGCACAATGTCAAATCCCCAAACAGTGGAAGACGGCCAAGACAGTACTGCTGTTCAAGAAGGGCGACCGCGAGCTGCTCAGCAACTACCGGCCGATCACATTGTTGTCGGCCGTGTACAAGATCTTCACTAAGGTGCTGCTCAATCGGTTGGCCAAGCAGCTAGACGAACAACAACCCGTCGAGCAGGCCGGATTTAGATCTGGCTTTAGCACCATGGATCATGTGCAGGTGCTGAACCAGCTGCTCGAGCGGACCAGGGAGTACAAGATGCCGCTGGTCCTGGCTTTCGTCGACTATGAGAAGGCCTTCGACTCGGTCGAGATTAACGCCGTGTTGCTCGCCCTCCAACAACAAGGCATCGGTGACGAGCACGTGGCCCTGCTGCAGGAGCTGAACAGCAACTGCGCCACCACCATCACCCTGTTCAACCGGCCGCTTAATATCAAGGTCGGCCGCGGGGTCAAGCAGGGAGACACCATCTCGCCTAAGCTTTTCACCGCCTGTCTCGAGCAAATTTTCCGGCAGCTCAACTGGGACGAGGTCGGCATCAAGATCAACGGCCGCTGGCTCAATCACCTGCGCTTTGCCGATGACATCGTGCTGATAGGCTGTTCGGCGGTCGATGTACAGCAGCGGCTTGACCAGCTCAACCAGGCTGGTGCCCGGTCCGGCCTCAAAATCAATCTGGCCAAAACTAAGTGGATGCGCAACGACCAGGTGGCCGACACCACCCTCCATGTCGACCAGTATCAGCTCCAGCAAGTAGATAGCTATATCTACTTGGGCCAGGAGCTGACCATCGACCACAAGATTGGCCGAGAACTGGCACGACGACGCCGAGCAGCCTGGGTCAGCTTCGGCTCAATTGCCGAGACGGCCAACAACAGAGCCATTGACCCGGACATCAGGGCTGCCCTATTCAATAGCACCATCCTGCCGGCCATGCTCTATGGGGCTGAGACCTGGACAATGACGGCGGCCGACCGGCTAAAGCTGGCCGTGACTGAACGCGCAATCGAGCGCCGCATGATCGGGGTCCAACAGACCGACCACGTCCGCAACGAGCAATTGCGGGCCATGACCAGGGTGGACGACGCGGTGGACCTGGCCAACAAGGCCAAGAAGCGCTGGCCGGGCACCTGATGCGGCGGACGGACGAAAGATGGACGCGCGAAGTCACCGTCTGGCTGCCGATCGACATCAAGCGGCCACGTGGACGCCCTGCAACACGATGGCGCGACTCGCTACGACAAGATCTGGGACACAATTGGATGAGGCTCGCCCAGGACCGACAGACCTGGGCAGATCGTTGTGGTCTGCGCTGACCACTTTTGGCCGGCGAAGACAGACCGATTCTGGATTCTGGATTCTGGGACTCGACAGAAACAGCTACATGTTACTTCATAGAAAAAGTTAAGGCATCACTGGATACAGGCGGGGTAGTAGGGGCTGTGTTCTTTGACTTAAAAAAAGCTTTTGTCACGGTTAATCATAACATCCTATTGTATAAATTACTGAATTTCAATTTTTCTTCAGAGTTGGTCAATCTTATTAAATCTTATCTCTCACTCTGCTCTCAACATGTTAAAATTGGTAACTATAAATCTAACCCCCTATGTCTTTCAACCGGGGTGCCGCAGGGCTCCATACTTGGTCCAACCCTTTTTAGCATATATGTGAAAATTGTGATATTTTAATGTATGCTGATGATAGTTATTTTTACTCATGGTAAGACTGCTGCAGAGGTTGCAATCAAGCTAACAGATGTATTAGTGAAGGTTACATCTTGGCTTAATCACTGTTGTTTACAACTGAATGTTTCAAAAACAGTTTGTATGTTTTTATCCATAAGCTCCCGCATAGACGCAGAACAAGACATTACCATTTCAGGACACAGACTAAAAGTTGTCTCAGAATACAAGTATTTAGGACTACATTTAGACTCACATATTGCCTTCAAAACCCATATAAAGAGGGTCTGTAATAAAGTAAAGTTCAGTTTGGTTAATTTCAGGTATATCAGAAACCTCTTTTCAACTGAGGCAGCTAAGGTATATATCCACTCATTGGTTCTCTCCCACATCACTTACTGTTTGATAAGTTGGTCCAACGCACACTCTACAGCCTTAAAACCACTGAAATCATTATACAAACAAGCACTTAAAATTCTAGACAAAAAGCCAATTCATTACCATCATTGTCATATTTTAAAGAAGTATAAATTGCTTAGTTGGGAAAACCTCATAAAATACAGAAATGTCTGTTTAGTTTATAAGATCATGCACAGTTTAGCTCCTCCACCTTTATTTGGCCTTATCAATTTTAAATCGAATGTAAACCGAGTTACAAGAGGTGCAGCTAGGAGGGACTGCACAATACCATTCAAAAAAACTGCATTTAGTCAGGCTGTCTTTTCATTTATAGCATCACATCAATGGAACTCAGTACCACCATTAATTAGAGAGTCTCCATCCTATTACTCATTTAAGATTAATGTTAAGAAATGGCTTATTGAAAATCAACACTGTCAACATTGACGCTGGTCCCATCCACTAACAATAACGGTATCATCTATTATCATCTATTATCATTTATTTTTAGATCTTATTTGTTTATCTTGTTTACTCGATTGGTTGTGATTTTAACACAGTCTAATTTTCTTTTATCTTTTGTTTATTGTATAAAGAATTTTATTGTATTATAACAGTTTACTATCGGATGCCTAATAACATCTGGCAAGGGGACTGCCGATGAAAACTAGCCTCTGAATGTTGATTAGTGTACATTGTCCCTTTTCAAATAAACAAATAAATAAATAAATAAATAAATGCAGCCTTGCTGAATAGTATTAATTTATTTTACAAATCTTGCTGACTGAAATTTTATTTATGTGGCATTCCTGGGGGGGGGGGGGGGGGGGACTAAATGTGTAGCGATATTTAATGTGAAAATAACATGATTTTGTGAGTTCTTAACTTTTATGTAATCATGATCATCATAATAATGACGATTAACTGTTGTTGTGGTCTATACCCACAAACAACTGCATGTACAAGAGATTAATTTTATGCCATTAAATCGTTGGAGCCTCTGCTCAGCAAAAAATAACACATTGGGCAATAACACACTTACTCTGCTTATTTTTAATTAATGACATCCAATATATTTGTTAATGTGCCACAACGATTCTCTACAAACGACAAAATTCTTCAAAACCTGCCAATTCACAAAGGAATTACAAACGTAGAAAGAACAGAGACTTTTATGTCCCATTAGCTTTCATCTCTCCCTCCTTCAGTCTCAAAATTGCTCTGCTGATGGGTTGACCTTTATATGCCTCTAGAGTTTGAATAGATTTGACTTGAATTCTATGAGCTGTCATCACAGAAATGTTCAAACAGACACTGAGGCATACGCATTCAGAAAGATGAACCAGGGATATTGGGAACAAGTGTGTGAGGATCCAAAAAACACACGGACACAGGAAGAAGTGCGTGTATGGCACATAAATCTGTGCCTTGTCCCTCGGCATTTGAGCCCTGACTGCCGTCTCTGCACTGAGACTGACTTTAGTCTTTCTTTTAGAACAATGAGACAGAGACACAGTCTGTCGTGTCGTCTCACAGACTCATAACCGAGAACGTTTCCAATCTGCTCTGCTTCTTAGAGAAGTAAACTTCTTCAAAGGAAGCAGGTCTCTTTCTGAGCATATATGTCTGCGTATGATGATCAACTCATCAGTAAAACTAGGGCAAGTTTCTGATTTTCTGCAAACGCGATTGTTATGCAATTCAGCTACACAAACAAATGAACGAAGGAAGAGTGAGAGGAAAAGGTCCATTTTGATCTGCTGTTCTGGGATTTACTTCTTTAAAATTCAGACAAAAATGACGCAGTCACTCTCGCACTGGTCAAATCAAGTCCAAAGTTCCTTTTTTATCTTTATCATTATTATCATCTAAGTCAGGGTTTTTCAAACATTTTGATGCCAAAGACCCCCAAACATGTCAGCCCCCTTGTGAGGGACCCCTTCTTAAAAATATAGCTATATTTTCATGCAAGACCCATTTATACTGTGTAAACAAAAAAAAGTAGTAAAATTATAATGTACTTTTATATTGTCATTCCAGCCAAGAAATGATTAAAATATTATCTAAAATATTGAATTTGTATTCAGTTGTCTTTTCCCCCTAATCATTTACAAGTACAGTAACAAGAAATTCATTTTTTTAGTGTATTTGCATAGCAGTTTTCAAAATAATAAATTGTAATACATTTTATGAAATACTGTTCTGAAGCATTTTTACAGAAAATATTGTGCTGTATAATAATTATAATAATAATATATTGTATAGTATAATAACAAAATGTCACTACATAATAATATTATATAGGGCAATATTAAACAATTAAATAATTTGTTTTTAAATTGTTATTACACTAAAGCCAAAAGAGATTATTAAATATTTTCTGGAAAATATTTTGTTTGTATTCACTTACAAACAATTACATTCACTTGCATTCTTCTTTTTTATAATCACTTTTATAGTACAGTTAAATTTAACTTTATATATATACTATTAATTTATTTTATAAATTATTTAATTTATCGGTTTTGATTTAATTTATCGGCTTGATAAGGAAAGGTGTATTATTACTTTTCTAGGCGATAAGACTTGAGAGAAAACACCTGAGCCGTATCTAGGATCCAAATCAAGCTGTATACGTCAAGTCATTACTGAGTCATCAAGTCATTTCTAAGTCATTGCTAAAAAAAAACTAAAACATGATAATATAAAATCCTCAGTCATTGCTGCTGGCCGACATTCAAGCATATCACACTGCATCTGTCTCTCTGCTTCTTTCTCGCTCTTTTCCTGAGATCCAGCAGAAAGTCTGCAGCCCATGTGAGGCTTACTGTCACCCACACTGCTCTGTCTCTCTATCTCGGTCTCTCACTCTCTCTCTCACACACTCACACCAGTACATAGCTGACTATAATAGGGATCTTTGTCAGACAAGTCCGAACTTCCTTGCGTCGGAGACGTGTCATGAACTGAGACTTCTGGTGGAGAATCTGAGCAGATAGTCTCTGTGTTTTTATGTCCTCCATATAGGCTCTCCCTTTCTTTCCCCTCTCTCACATCGTGGTATGCCCTGTCCCTGAGAGCGGGAATAATGAGTGTCATTACAAAGAGCAGACAGGCAAGATGTCCACAAGGATTTTACCAACCAGCCCTTACTCAGTCAATTATTCAACCCTGCTCTACTGAGAGCGGCAGAGAGAGCACTGTGCTACTTACACCGCATCTAAGTAGGCCAAAGAGACGGGGGGGAAAGTACAACTGCTCACGCACGAAAGGCCAAAACACTTCTGACAGAATTATGGCTTACAGAAACTTTTCTCGAGCTGTCTTCATGCCACTGTGGGACAAAGATGGAACGACAGTGCCGGACAGAAAGATTCCTACATGCACGTGTCGCCCTGGTTGGGAATCACTGCCATAGACTACCAACATTCATAGATGAACAATCCTCTCACAAAAAAAGCTGCTAGTGCCACCCAGATTAGACCAAGAGTCTTAAACCTTTTTCAGTGCGACGGAGCAGTTGCATTTTCAGCATGCACTATAAAACTGAACTCTGCAGTTGTCATATGAATCTAATTCTACCTGATCTGACTCTTAAAGGGGTCATGTAAGGATTAAAATCAACAAAACTTTTGCTTTCCTGTTTCAACCCCATCCAATGACCATTTGGAATTCCTAAAGGCAAAGAAGTGCTGATAGTGATCAAGGCCCGTAGGCCATCGGGGGTCTACTAAATGTCACTCCTATAGTACGGTGGGAGAAAGTTGTAATCATCTGATTGGTCAGTTTGAATGTCTCACATACTGTATGGGTTTCAGTCACATGATCAAGGAATGGATAAAAAAAGACTGTAACTGTTGCTTCTCTGGCTCTTCTTTTTCTGAGCTCTCGTTTCTTAAACTCAAAACTTCCTTGTTAGTCCAAAAACAGCTTTTATCGAAACCAAACTCCCAAAACAACTCGTTTCGGATTTTGTCTCAGTATGACATATAGTGCAGAAGAAAACCAACACCTACTTCTACATCATTGTCTCTTTAGCCCCACCCACCGATTCACGCATGTCATGTACTATAGTAATAAATACAATGCAAACACAGGATCAACACTAACACTACAGCAACAAAACGATAGAGATGTCTTTGAGAATTACAAGAGTTTTACAGTGATATTTGGTGGAGAAACACAGGCCTTCCTTATGATCCTAACATTAAGAAAGCGTAGATGAACAGCATCATTTTACTGCAGATTCGTTTTTAAACAAGACAGACTGACAATAAAATATGATGCAGTGCCAACTTATATTGGATCCAACAGTAATGTCGCAAGTGTGAGTAACAATGTTTTTACCATGTGTCACTACTCCTTTGTTTGTTACAGATCATTTGATATGTACTTAACTTAACTTTAACCTTTATTGAGAATGATTCAAAAAAAGAAAATAAGAACAACAAACAATGGTACATTCAGTCATAAGTTAACGGTATACATTAAAGATCCCCTGACTTAAACAGCATCCCATGTCCTTCTAAAACACGACATTATGCTGGTCTCTTCAGAAGGGAATGTCTGTTCGGCATTAAAAATTCAACTCTACACTCCACTACGCTACAGTCTAACTGAAACCTGACAGAACTGGATAGCTGATAAGTACACAACACTCCTGAAGCCTTAACTCGATACAGACACACTTCCACCGATCTGTTGTCCCTTATCACAGCCGGCCTACAAGACAATTTCCTTTGTGTGCATCCTGAGTGTCAGTGATGCACCCTGGAATAGAAGTCTAAATAAAATGAGAGACAGTAAATTCATTTATATGAGACAGGCTTTGTAGCATTTGTGAAATTATCTTCTAGGCGATTTCACTACCTTCTGATGAGTCTGTCTCATTACGCGCCAACTCCGTGACATTATGAAAACACTCGGCGTCATGATGAAGCCACCTGTCAGAAGCTAATGAGTTTTTTTTTTCTGAACAGAGACAATTCAGCGTGAAAAAAGAGAAGAAAGTAAGAAAGAAGGACTGTAAGCAGGGGTTTCTTTCCAACTTGTCCAACTTGAATGGACTGACCGAATGCATACATGTGAATGTGTTTCTCACATGCAACTTTTTTAAAATTAAAATACAAATCAATTTTTTTCTGGAAGTTGCATTCAATAGCCTCAAAAATCTGAGGACACTCTGAAGGGGCATGGTGCTTCTGTTTACATGTAACAGAGAGAAAGAACATGAAAAAGAGCAGAGCTGAGAATAAATGGGGTTCTGTAGAAACTGCAACACCAACCCAAGCAATCTTTGTGAGATATTAAGCTACTGTTATTAAAAGTTGAGGAGTCCCGGTAAGAACCTCACAATGAGACTCAACATGACATAAAGGATTGGGGCTCGACTGCACTGTGGTCGTGGATTAACACTGGGAGGGAATAGAGAGGGAGAGAGAAAGGGCCTGAATAGAGAGTCAGAAAGAAAAAGCAGGGATAGCGAGATAGTGAAGGATAGAAAAAGGGAAAACGAAAGAGGATAAATCCCGGAACTGATGCATCTAGCTGTGGGTTCTGTGAGGACGTCAGATAAGTCCAGTTGTGGGGTTTCACACTAATTCCTAATAGTGTGAACAGCAGGCCACTGAAGCAAGGACAATCCAATGAGATAAATGCTGAATATAGAGTATGCACCAAATCCCATTTGCGCTATTCAAACTAGCAGCCTTATCGAGGAACCGTGACATCCATTCCCCTAACCATTGCTTCCTGTAATTCCCAACTTTGGAGTGGCTGAGATTTATATGTAGTTATATGTATGTAGATATGCTGAGGGAATTAGATGTGGTCCTATTATAGAATATAAATATAATACACACAGGGTTCAAAATTAACATGGCAAGAGCCAAATGCAAGTAAAATCTGTTTTGGTGCGTAAATAAAAGAGTTACTCACTAGTTCGCTGGTAACTTTATTAGGAATTTCAACATAATACATGTTTTAAATCGATTTGAATGATAGTCTCACCCTCACCCTGAATAAAATCAAAAATATTATTTGTGGCATTCTAATGTGTGATACTTGCGAGGAGTAGCCTGCACGGTTTGTACAGAAAACTAATATAATTCAATTATAAAAATTGTTTAATGATCTGTAATGAATATTTGTGTTTGGTATTATCTTAATTCTCCCACCACTGGCTGGTGTTGTAAAGCTACAGTAACTTTGGACCTTGAACACACACTAATATGTGAGAAAGCTCTGCGTAAACATACCAATAACATACAATTGTTTTCTCACCCTGGGGTTAAGAGAAAGGTTTACCTGACAGAGGACAAGAGGTCATTGCTCTGGTTGTATGTAATGAAAGGTCAAAGGTGGAACATAAAATTTCAGAGATGTTTGCCTGCAGGAACGAAATGGGTCATGACTTTTGCTGCTTCTCTAAACACCCCTTCATCCCGCGCAAAACAAAGATTGCTCTCCTGGAAAAATCAAGTCATACCAGTTAAACCGTCTTCCGTGTTGTTGAGGATCATGTATATGTTACACTAATTTGTATATTAATATATTCAGGATTCCGACACTTTTTGACCAATTAATTTGAATGATTTTCCGCCCCCATGACCTTTAGTCGCATGGAATCCCCTAAAGGGACATGGTGATGGGAAAAATATATTTCAGAACCTTTGTTTTCCCCCAAGAAAGGGGGAAATGACATCATTCGATGACATCATTCTGCACTTAAGTTTCTCATCAGCTTTGCTGTCCGAACAAATTCTCTCATTAATCTGAAGAATCCCATTCCATACATTACCAAAAAAAAAAAAAAAAAAAAAAATGTTTGTGTGGTATAGTGCAATATGATAGTAAATGAATCAGAAAGTGTAAAAATGCTTTTCATTGGAGCGATTGTCTGGATTTGTGTCAAAAAAAGAAAATGAAAGCTTCATGCTCATCATATAATATATTTGTGAACTTTTTTATCTGCTTCATCCAAAACAACAGAGTGATTGATTTTTATTAACGTCGTCTCATTACTTTTTTAATGAGTATTAAAGAGGTTTAAATCATTTCCAAGGCATTCCAAGGCATTTTTATGATTTTGTTTTTATTAATTTCTATAACTTTTCAAGGCCTAGAAAACTCAATGTTTGAAAATATCCTGATATTTCCAGGATTTTCATGTCCGTGGGAACCCTGAATTTCACAGCTGTGAATTAGTAATAGGCTGGGTATTGAAAGAAGATCAATTTCTGAGAGAAAAATGTGCAAATGATGACTCTTGAGCTGTGATTTGTTGTGTAAGCTCAATTTGACCCTGTAACAGGAACGCTTCACCTTAAAATAACAGCGCATAAGGGATATGATGTTTAACTAGTACAAGCTGTGGTTTTGAACATGTTTAAGCATTATGATATTCCAGTCGAACCATGATGACCAAGATGTCTGTCAGGTCAAACTTGGCCCCGACTATCTTGACTTCTTATCGAATAGAAGACAATAGAGCATCCCATAACACCCTTAAGATGCTGGTTTTAGCTGGATTTTTTCAGGAGACAGAGAACCTTTTCTTATTTCTAGCATAAAAATATCTGGATTGTCTGTCTAAATGAAGTATTCATAGAAATTTCCATATAATGGTAAACATAAAACTATATGACGACTGGATTCACCAATATTCTTCTTGCCAAACCGGTCTAAGGATCCTCTTATCTGTTCTTCTCCAGAGTGAATGGTGAAAAATGAGGAAAAGTGCAGTGCATAATTACCCAGCATCCTTCAGATCAATCAACCCGACCAGAATAAAGAAAAACACACTCACTGCACTGAATAACACTTACCTCATCTGGAAAGAACAGTTAATAAACCAATAGAGCAGAGAGAAAGAGAGAGAGAATATTGGAAACACAAGGTCTCTTAACAAAAGAAATCCCTCAGAACATCAGCAGAGAGAGGGGGGGGGGGGTGAAGGCTGAAGCCATGTTTATTGATCAGATAAAAGCAGAGACACGAAGAGGAGAATGACTACAGTAGATCATCTCCAATGTGGTTTTGACTGACCTACACAACAGTGAATAGTGAATAAATCCACAAATGAACCAGCCAAACAAAAGCACTTTAAAGGGACACTCCACCCATTTGCATTAAGCTTTGCATTGTTAGAAACCCAGTCATACTATTGAATGGTCGTGCAACACTCTCTCATTTTCCCCTGAGACGGGAGAAATCCGTTATTTACCTTTTACACTTCCTCCTACAATGACGCAAAAATCGTCATTTTGCGTCATTGTAGGAGGAAGTGTAAGAGGGGGGGATTTCTGTTGAGACTACAAGCACTAGTTCCTCATCTTTCCCAGGGGGCGGGACCCGCTCACGCTACAGACCTATTACAGATCAGTGGGTGGGACTTTAGTCTCTGAAACTGAAAGCAATATCCTCCATCTTGTTTGAAGCTAAGCTAACAGGCACTGTGGAGACAGATGTAAAGTAATGACAATAGCGGAGGAGAGTGCTCAATATGATATAGAAGAAGAGGATTTCGGAAGTCTGATGCTTGAATCAGGTGTTTGTGGCTACCTTTACAAGCCGCATTATAGCGAAGAGCAGCCGAGGCAGAAGACCTGCCTGCCGCGGACGAGGAGCCCGGACTGGCTCGAGTTAGGGCGGACTGGTGGCGCCGGTGATCTCACTATGCAACTCATAGACTGTAAGATGCAACTACGAACACAGAGATAGAGTCCGTCTGCGGCAAAGAATTTCAACGATGACAATTTCTCCTGGACGAAATCTCTGAATCAGACGAGGACACGGATGTTTGTGTTGAGAACTATCCTAGTTTCGCACCGCATATGTTCTGACTGAACATCCAGGTACCATGCAATAATTCACCTTTTCGAAAGAAATACAAACGAGGAGTAATGCACTAATGAGTTCGCCAACTAACTAGACATTTTGTGTGAATGTGAAATTAATTTCAAGCTCTGGTGGTAGCTAGCCTTGTAGACGGAAGAGTGATTTCTCTTATAGGCAGATATGCGCTTTCTGGATTAGTGGGAGTGGCTTGCGGAGCTGTGCAATGTGGTGCATTGTGGGAGTTGTTGTCTTTCATACAAATGCATCCTGAAGTTATTTTTTGTCTTTCCTCGGTCACGAAGGCGCCAAATTCAAAATTTATTTTACATTTCGACTACATATATGACCCACTTTAAATAAAAAACAATGTTCAAATGGGTGGAATGCCCCTTTAATAGCAGCAACAGCTTCAAAATGAATGACTTTTTGGGACTTTAGCTTATTCACCGTATTTCCCAGAGTTAGATAAGTCCATTCATACCCTTTTCATCTCCGTGCGTGCCGTAACTCTGTCTGACGCACCCACCGCTAGCCTAGCTTAGCACAAAGACTGGAGGTAAATGGCTCCAGCTAGCATACTGCTCCCAATAAGTGACAAAATAACGCCAACATTTTCCTATTTACATCCAATCACTCCGCCCAAGTAACAGTGCTTCTTCGCCTTCTGAGAATATAGTTCCCAGGATGTATACGGTTAGAAGATGGCTGTGTCTCATGTGACCTTGTTATTTGTACACGCTGTGACTATACAAATCACAACATGTAAATAGGAAATGTTGGCGTTATTTTGTCCCTTATTGGGAGCAGTATGCTAGCTGGAGCCGTTTACCTCCAGTCTTTGTGCTAAGCTAGGCTAGCGGTGGGTGCGTCAGACAGAGTTACGGCACGCACGGAGATGAGAAGGGTATGTATGGACTTATCTAACTCTGAGGGGTACGGTGAATAAGGTCCCAAAAAGTCGGCGTGTTCCTTTAACCTAGCCTCTGAGAGAGCACACGAGAGTGTCCTGAGGTCCACGATTGTAATCTTGCCCTCTTTTCGAGATTTTAAATATCAGCCATGTTGGACTGATCAAGTGTGGAGGTGATGCTTTTATCTGCACCAGTACAACGGTACATTAATGTATGAAAGCCTGCTTCCATCTCAGAGTAAAAAAGTTATTTTGAGGTGAAGTATAAAATAAGAAGAAATCAAGTAAAACATTGTGAGATAAAATTACAACTGAGAAATATAAAGTTAATTACAAGAAATAAAGTTGCATTTGCAAATATAGTGACATAGTGAAACAAAATCATAATTGCGTGAAAGTCACATTTTCAGATATCAAATCGCGCTATGGTATATAAAGTTGCAATTGTGTGAAATATGAGAAATACCGAAATATAGCTATATGGCCATATAAAGTTCCAAAATCACAATTGTAAAATACAAAGTCACATTTTGAGATATTAAGTCAGATTATGATATATAGTATAGTAGCAATTGTGTGAAATAATGTCACAATTATGGTAAACAGTTGTACAGTAACTGTGAGAT